>NW_027461951.1:0-197500 GCF_050947455.1 Rhinoderma darwinii | reverse complement strand
GGTTTCCTGGCCCAGCTACAGCTCCTGCTATTTTTGATCCTGCTCCATACAGACCCTGGCTTACCGACTACTCTTCTGCTTTTCGTTTTGTACCTAGCACACTCCTGGCTTGACTCGGCTCGTTCACCACTCTGGTTGCTCACGGTGTTGCCGTGGGCAACGGCCCCTTTTCCTTGCTTGTGTTCCTTTGTATGTTTGTCGTGTTTGTCGTGCACTTACTGAGCGCAGGGACCGCCGCCCAGTTGTACCCCGTCGCCTAGGGCGGGTCGTTGCAAGTAGGCAGGGACAGAGTGGCGGGTAGATTAGGGCTCACTTGTCCGTCTCCCTACCCCCTGCCATTACATATCCACGTAAAAAGCCCCATTCCAAAAACAACCCAACAGCCGTTGGCTTTCTGGATGAACTGGCAACAACCTGAAAGCCGCCTCAATGTCGGTTTTCGCTAACAGCGCGCCGGGACCCGCAGCACGAATTAACCCCACCGCCTTATCGAATGAGGTATACACTACGGAACACAACTCGTAATCAATCATGTCATTTACCGACAAACCCTTGGGAAACGATAAATGCTGAATCAAACAAAATTTTTGGGGCTCGCGCTTTGGCACAATACCCAATGGGGAAACCACTAAATCTTTTATTGGTGAATCAACAAAAGGCCCCGCCATGCGACCCAACGAAACCTCTTTAAACAATTTTTCCGATACGACCTCAGCATGCAAGTAGGCCGACTTAAGATTCCTCCGCGTAACCAGAACCTCATAAGGAGGCGGGGGAATAATAAAACCCACACAAAACCCTTCAAAAATTAACTTGGCCGCCACCCTATCCGGATACTCATTTAGATAAGGGGCCATCCTTTCCACCCTCACCGGTGACAACCCCTTGACTAGCCGAGGATCGGCTGGTTCCCTGACCTCTTCTTCCGCATACATTTCGCAGCCCCGTGGGATGCACCGTTACACTCTGAACACACGTGCTTGAACTTGCACGTGGCCCCGAACTTACACTGGCCATTGTTAAATTGCCAGCAGAATCCCAACTTTGCCCCGGCACCTTGCCCGGCCTGACTGGACTAGCCCCCCTGGCCGACGCTTCCGGGAAAGGACTGCCTAACCGGAGCCGTAACCCTTAACCAAAGAGCAATATCCTTCTGGTTCCACCGAATCGTCGGCCGAACCGCTTTTCGCTGACGGAATTGCTCGTCGTATCTTAGCCACGCCTGCCCCCCGTACGCCCTATGGGCCTCCCCAATGGCATCAAAATAGCAAAACAACGCCGAACAATTTTCCGGCGCCTTTTCCCCTATCACACTGGCTAATATGGCAAACGCCTGCGACCAATTGACGAACGTCTGCGGGATAAGCCTATACCGCCGACGTTCCTCCTCATCCTTCTTACTCTCGTCCCGCTTGCTCTTATCCAAATTGAATTTAGCAAGCGGCAGGAGAGAAAAAATCTTGACATATTCGTCCTTCCAGATCCGCTCACACACCTCCTGCTTTAAATGCGCCCCCAACGGACCTTCGAAGCAAACATACACCTCCCCCCGAGGGCGATCATCAATACGCACCCTATCGCCATCTTTTTGGGCCTCGGTCTGTACTGACACCGCGACCGCCTGTAACGATCCAACTTCCCGGGGACCTTACCAAACTACCACCGGGGACACCTCCGTAACTACTGGCGCCGCCGCCCTATCTAGACGGCCGACCAGCTCCCGCAAGCAACCCACTAAATCTGCTAGACCCGCGCCGTCGCGCCCGACCGCGCCGCTACCGGCAGCCGATGCTACGCTTGCTGCCCCCCCACCGACACCCGACATAAAAATCGCTGGATATGGCAAAGACGGAGCTATGCACTCACCGGGCTGCACAGGCGCTGTGTTCCCGTCAGCCGGACCATCCTGATCTCGCCGATAAACGTCCAGTTCGCCTTCTACCAGATCCTCTCTCGCAGACGACTGGCCAGCCCATCGACATCTCCTACACGGGGACGACGATGCGCTGACAGATGGGCCGGCAACCTGCCGCCCGACCGCTGGGACCCAGACTTCCGACCGGACCTGTTGCCTCGTCGTCGCTGCAGCTCTAGGCGTCCGTCTTGACGATCTCGATGAAGCCTGCCCCCTGGCCGGAACATCACCAGGCGGGGCGGCCGTAGATTGTCCTCCAACTCTTGCATCCGATGGGGGAGGGGTGACAGGGAGCCCGGCCTGCGACTCCCTGTGTACCGCCGGACCTCGTCGCGGCTGGGGATTCCTGCCAGGACGCAGGGCCTGGGAAGAGGCGGCCCTCCCAGCTGCCTGGCCTTCAGCGTCCTTTGTAGGGCTCCCCCTGCGACGCCGTGTCCGCGGGACCACCTCAGGGCTGAGGCGTTCTGGAGGGCAGGACCGCCGGGAGCGACGGGGAGACCCGGCCTGAGCCACCGTCGCCCCTGGAGACGCTCTCTGCCTCCTTTGAGCAGGAGCGGGTGTTGCCGACTCCCCCCCCCGCCGCCATATTACTACTAGGGAGGGGGCCGGGGGAGGGGAGCCTATCCCCTTGTGCAACAGACCTCGGGTGCCGGGCTTGACGTGGCGATGCTTCGGCCCCCGGGATCCTGGTAAGTGCCGCCACGGTCTCCTTCAACCAGCCGGGACCGTGGTGAACAGCTGCAGCGCGCAGCCGCTCGAGTATGTCGGCCTCCGACATAACAGGACACAGAGCGGGACAACGGAGGGAGCTAATGCAATTTTAGTGTTACTCCTCCCGCTGCTTCCGGCTCAATGCCGAAAGCAGCGGGAAGACCAGTAACGGCCCCCTAACTCCTCCCTGCCTCCCATCCACCTCCCCCTACCTCTCCCTCTCAGTTAACCCTTTCCCTACTAGGTCCCGTCATGGAGGCTTCCCTCTGAAGCCCTGCAGGCTGCGTCCAGCCTCTTCTAACTTGTTAATCATCTGTGTGACGGCCGATTAAACAATGCCAGTCACACGGACCTGTATAATTCAAAGTGGCCCTTCACACGGCTGTTTCAATGGACTGAAGGGTCCGTGAGAAAACAGGACATGTCCCATTTTCTCACACATCCCTCCATAGACTCTAGTCTATGGGGGGGGGGGTGTGTGTGAGATCGCGTCCTGCAGCGCACAGATGCAACTTATACGTGAACTGCAGTTCTTTCATGTCCGAGATGCTAAACACCTGTGTGAATCCAGCATCAGGCTGCATTCAGTAGAGCGCGTGCAACCTCGGATGTGAAGAACTGATGTTTTTCACATCCGAGGTGCACCCGTGCGAGTTTTGTTATCGCGGATCCCTCAGACTAGAGTCTATGGAGGGATGCGTGAAAAAACAAAACACAAGATAGGACATGTCCTATTTTTCCAAGTACCCCTCACATGCTCTGAGACAGCCGTGTGAACGGCCCCAATGAAATACATGAGTCAGTGACAGCCATTGTTTAAATAGCGTCACACGGATGAGTTACACGCTCGTCTCAATGAGCCCCAACAGGGTCAGCGCTGCAGGACGGCCGATGCCGAGCCAATATTTATTGTATCACATCTCATAAATTTGAAGGTATTAAGAGGTTCCTGCAAAATTATATAGAAATAAATAATCTAAGCAGCGCGGATTCCTGAAAACAAGGCCGTGTCTAACCAACACGTCTACAAAAAGGTGAGAAGTGCAAATCCAGATGTCGGTCATGAGGCCGAGGTTCTAAACTGAAGCTTTTACTACTGTAACAACCTAGTAGTGAAGCTACAGATGCAGGGACAGGGACAATGTATGTACAGGGGGAAATTATTTAAGGGACAGAAGTCACAGTAGCTCCATTGTGTATCTGGACACTGCAGCGCATGTATTTGTATCGGCCTCTGCATGGTGCGTCTCCTGGATGTCCGACCCCTGGACAACTTTATGTACTTTTTTATATTAACACAACTTGATTGTGACAAAGACCTCTACAAGCCGTCAGCCTGCATAGGGGTATATTAAATAACAGTGATAAATAGGAGTAATGCACTTATGTCACTGACCATATAGCTGCGTACAGTTGGTTAATATGGGATAGAACAGAATATACAGTAAGAATCGGATGTACTGGTTTTCCAGTAAACCGAGCAGCAACACAATGCCAAGCAGCAGCTGCAAAAGCAAATACAGTTTGAGGAAGCTTAGAGAGAAACCAGTGATCTAAATAGCTAATTTTCATCTATTCACTCATTAGGCCATGTTCACACAGCGTATGAGCGTAAATATCTAAATACGCCTGCAAACACATTACCATTGACTTTAACGTGAAACATTGTAGCTCATACAAGGAATAATTTACGCTGCAGAATTAAGTGAAATATCCCTTCTGACTTTCTACAAATCCATCTTCCATTAAAATTGAAGACTCTTTGAAAAAATTGACTATCAGCTCCAAAAACATCTTGATCTCAGTCTGATATTAGCTTCCAATTTTTTCAGCCGGTATCCTAGCTACAAGGTGGGGGCAGTTTTGGGCTCTAGGTAGAGCAATTGAAACAAATAGAATGGGAGGTTTAAAAAAAGCTGGAATATATAGAGAATAGTGACGTGCTAGAGGCCCACCAACATCGGAAGAGTCACGATCCTGAGGCTGAAGCCACCACAAATTATTGTCTACCGGCACAAAATGTAAAAGATTCAACATCCCCAGATAAAACCAGGATTTGGTTTTGAGATTATCTACTCTTAGGGCTCATTCAGATGTGTGTAACTTGTCCGTGTGATGGCCGTTAAAACTACCGTCACACGGACGCATGTATTTCAATGGGGCCTTTCACGAGGCCATTGTTTCAACGGAGCGTGTGAAGGGTCCATTCAAAGATAAGACATGTCCTATTTTCTTGCGTTTCCACGCATCCCTCCATTGACTAGTCTGAGGGTGCACCTCCGATGTGAAACAGGTCAGGTTTTTCACGTCCGAAGTTGCACATGGTCGTCTGTATGTAAATGACACAGCTACTAATGTAATGCAATGGAACTGGTAGACATCACTCAAGCCCAACTTTCTGAAGTTAAACCCTTACTGGTCTAGACAGCTCTAACTATCACAACACAAGAAGAAAAGAGCAGATCTCGTGCTTGGTTTCCTCTCACCAGTGCCAGGCAGCTGCTGCCAAGCCAAATAATGTAATAGGATGCATTTGACAGTGTTTCTACATACACATTACTACTCAGGTAACAGAATATGATTTAGCTACCTGTATAGAAGGTTGACCGAAATTGAGCGGGTGAGTCACAGTACCAAGAAATGTTAAATGGAGGTTAAGTTAGGAGGTAGTTTGGGGGCAACTACCATGTACAAATATCACACATTATAGAGATCTGTCTGAAGATTTGTACCCAGACTTGTTACCACGACAAGAAGGCATCCTCTACAGATAGTTGAGAAAGTATCTACATCAGCATAGAAGGGGATTCTTTACTGTAAGAGCAGTGACATTATTGAAATTGTGGTTGTTAGTTACTTTTGGAGGGGCCTGAATGCCTTAAACACAGCGTTTGTCATCCATCTCATAGGGTTTTAACCTTGCTTTGGATCAGTGCTGCTGGACGAAGGTCATGTAATCCCCCACCCACGCTATGGAGTTCCACCCCCACCCCTTTACAGGAAATAAGAAACTACATGCAAGGGAGATTCCTCAGTAATACACTATTCATCCAACCCATAGCATCAACCAAAGTCTCAGAGGAGGGGAGGGCGGGTACAACACTGGTGGAGCGTAACAATTGTACAGTAGATATCTCACCCCTACATGCGGAGCTTGAGCAACATAACGAGATGTTCTCTTTTCATTACAACCAAGATGGGTCTTGCTCAAAGGATTGCAATGGTTGATCCAAGAATGTAAGGGCTCATATTAAAGAGATCACGTTCCAGCTCCAACCTCCTTGAGGGTCAAGTAGACTTATGTATCTGGTACAAGTGTATAACTGGATAGGACCTCGAGATCATGATCAACACTGAGGACCCTTCCCCGCAGAAGTTCTTGCCATTATATCCAGAAAATATATTTGAGGTACAAGACTCCTTCCCAAGTCACAGTAGAAATACTCAACTTCGCTTTTCCTATTTTCTCAAATCCATCCCAACATGCATCTGGATGTAGCCAATTGTATTGCTCTGCATCATACACTTCACCTACAATTATGGTCACCACCTGGCAACAACTTATAGGAGCTGCAGAGTGGAGAGGAAAGTGACAACTGCTCAGAGACCAAGCGAGACTAAAAAGGTGGAGATGCCCATAAAACGTGATCAAAAAGCCTTGATATATCGAATACATTGTGAACCCCATTGATGGACATGGGCAACCATAGTGCTTAACCCATTCAATTCTGAACACATCAACCCAACTTTCTCTTACTCAGTATCTTAAAAGTAGTCCACAAGGGACCCAAAAGGACCATATTCGGAAGATCTACAGAGCACTTGTGGCAGTTACCGATAGAGATAGCGATTAAAGGAGTCACGGTCTTCTAAAAAACATTAGAGTAAGGATTTGTGGAGTTCCTTGAGGACCAGAATAGCAAGATTAGGTTTTCGTGATTTTCAATAGAGTCAACCACAACCCAAGTAGACAACGTGGCAGAACATCCCAAATAACCAATGTTGGGAACTTCATGGACACACAATTTGATGGTTCCTCCATCTTAACCAGCATGTTCTGTCGGAGGTTCTTGAGAAGATTAGGATTAACCATATTAGTCTAAGCAGAGATGGTCTACAGAAGTTACTCATCTTAAAGGCCAGTTAAGTTATACAATGGCACACAGAAGACCAACCAATTACAAGACACCCTTGACAACATATAAACCCTTTTTTCCATGACTGGTGACCAGTTAATAAGCCAGTTCTTGCTGCCAAGATTCAAACCTGGACCACATGGTCTTATGACCTTGAGGGTATGTTCACACGGCGGGGGTCCGTAACGGCTGAAATTACGGGGATGTTTCAGCCTGAAAACATCCCCGTAATTTCAGCCGTACCGGCATGTGCAGGCGCTTGAACGCCGCGTCAATTACGGCCGTAATTAGCGCTGCTATTCATTGGAGTCAATGAATAGCGGCTCCAATTACGGCCAAAGAAGTGACAGGTCACTTCTTCTACGCGGGCGTCTATTTACGCGCCGTCATTTGACAGTGGCGCGTAAATATATGCCTCGTGTGAACAGACAAACGTCTGCCCATTGCTTTCAATGGGCAGATGTTTGTCAGCGCTATTGAGGCGCTATTTTCGGGCGTAATTCGGGGCAAAAACGCCCGATTTACGTCCGTAAATAGGCCGTGTGAACATACCCTTAGACTGCAGTCCCGAGTCTCTAAACATCACACAAAACCCAATTCTCAACTTCTACCTTGTTCCTTCATTTCTTGTCAAAATCTACAAGACCAGTTGGTCCATCCAAGAGAGACATCAAGAAACTGGAGCGGAGCTTTGAGAATGGATATAATAGTGAGTAAGGTCACCGGATGCTTGATGGGGCACATTTTATGTCACACGCCAGATGGGACATGAACTCGTCTGTGGTGGGATGGATCCACATGGTGAAGAACAGTCGAAGAACCTGGAATTACAGACAAAACTGGTCAAACAATTGAGAAAAGATTTACCAGCTCAAACCAAACATCCTACACAAGGGGGTTGATCAATGAGTGCTTGTCAGAACTTGGAGGACCTACCACTATGAAACATGGCGATCAGTCCCACCCCCAAGTCTAGGTCCCCAAAAACCATCGACCGTTCATTATGTGGAACATTTCAATACACTGACTACCAATACATGAAGACCACTATGACCAAGTACCGTTTAAGAGTACATCAACTCCGACATGGTGGGAAGGATCTGTAGAAGTCTGTACGGTGCCACAGAGGTCACACAATTCAGTTTCTCAGCCGACTTCCTGTAGTAATACTTAGTGGTCCTCACAGAATATAGTCCAATAGGTGGCAGCAGAGAGGTCCGAATCGCCTCATATAAGAACAACTTTTCCAGATAATCAAACCTGGTTGTCCGATTCTAAAAGAAGAAAACCATTAAATAAATTGTGACATCCAGTTACCAGTGAAAATTATGAGGGTTATTGTCCAATCACTTGCAGACTCCACTAGGAGAGGACCATTTATGGCCGACTTAATGACCAACAATTATTCGGAACAAGCAATTAGCAATTAATCCATTATTCCCTGTAGTGGGATTAGCTGACCACCCCATTCTCCTTCACAAGAAGGAAACAGTCAGCATGGCCAACATTGGAGGTGATGGGATGGTTATTGCCGTATTTTCTGACATATTTGTGCCATTTTTCATCATTGACACAAAAGGGGCAGCTGATAATCATGGGCTGGGTAGTTTCAAGATCTTATTTCTGTGTCCACATGACAACACTTCCAGACATGTTCTCTTAAAGCTCAGTTATCATGGGAATACCAAGTGCCGAAAGTCAGAATTCCGCTTTTAATTACGTACATTTGACAAAAAGAGGTCACATAACAGGTCTAGTTTCCTTATGATAACACGATGCATCACACAGAAAAAAGTAGTGTTGTCATGGGGACATAACAGATAAATTACAGGATAATTTTAAAAGCACAAAACCCTCCAAAAAATTCAGACTGAAATTGGCGCAAGATACAACACAAATCTACATCTGCTGAAGAAAAAGAAGAAGAAGAAGAAGAAGGGGTCGGGGTATATTTACGTGTCGCTTTTTTTTTGCTGTTTTCGCTGAATTTTTTTGTTTTTGCGACCTTGTAATCGCATCGGAACTGGGATAATAACGCACACGGTTTTCGGATCTTCTTTTAACTGCACCTCAACCGCAACGTCCGAATACAACCTATGGGATAATTGACATCAGAGCGCCATAAAAACCGCATCAAATACGTACAGGGTTTAACCACTAATTGCCGCGATAGTTAATGAAAGACCAAAAATAAAGTGTAACGGTGGGATGCACCGTTACACTCTGAACACACGTGCTTGAACTTGCACGTGGCCCCGAACTTACACTGGCCATCGTTAAATTGCCAGCAGAATCCCAACTTTGCCCCGGCACCTTGCCCGGCCTGACTGGACTGGCCCCCCTAGCCGACGCTCCCGGGAAAGGACTGCCTAACCGGAGCCGTAACCCTTAACCAAAGAGCAATATCCTTCTGGTTCCACCGAATCGCCGGCCGAACCGCTTTTCGCTGACGGAATTGCTTGTCGTATCTTAGCCACGCCTGCCCCCCGTACGCCCTATGGGCCTCCCCAATGGCATCAAAATAGCAAAACAACGCCGAACAATTTTCCGGCGCCTTTTCCCCTATCACACTGGCTAATATGTCAAACGCCTGCGACCAATTGACGAACGTCTGCGGGATAAGCCTATACTGCCGACGTTCCTCCTCATCCTTCTTACTCTCGTCCCGCTTGCTCTTATCCAAATTGAATTTAGCAAGCGGCAGCAGAGAAAAAATCTCGACATATTCGTCCTTCCAGATCCGCTCACGCACCTCCTGCTTTAAATGCGCCCCCAACGGACCTTCGAAGCAAACATACACCTCCCCCCGAGCGCGATCATCAATACGCACCCTATCGCCATCTTTTTGGGCCTCGGTCTGTACTGACACCGCGACCGCCTGTAACGATCAAACTACCCGGGGACCTTACCAAACTACCACCGGGGACACCTCCGTAACTACTGGCGCCGCCGCCCTATCTAGACGCCCGACCAGCTCCCGCAAGCAACCCACTAAATCCGCTAGACCGGCGCTGTCGCGCCCGACCGCGCCGCTACCGGCAGCCGATGCTACGCTTGCTGCCCCCCCACCGACACCCGACATAAAAATCGCTGGATATGGCAAAGACGGAGTTATGCACTCACCGGGCTGCACAGGCGCTGTGTTCCCGTCAGCCGGACCATCCTGACCTCGCCGATAAACGTCCAGTTCGCCTTCTTCCAGATCCTCTCTCGCAGACGACTGGCCATCCCACCGACATCTCCTACACGGGGACGACGATGCGCTGACAGATGGGCCGGCAACCTGCCGCCCGACCGCTGGGACCCAGACTTCCGACCGGACCTGTTGCCTCGTCGTCGCTGCAGCTCTAGGCGTCCGTCTTGACGATCTCGATGAAGCCTGCCCCCTGGCCGGAACATCACCAGGCGGGGCGGCCGTAGATTGTCCTCCAACTCTTGCATCCGATGGGGGAGGGGTGACAGGGAGCCCGGCCTGCGACTCCCTGTGTACCGCCGGACCTCGTCGCGGCTGGGGATTCCTGCCAGGACGCAGGGCCTGGGAAGAGGCGGCCCTCCCAGCTGCCTGGCCTTCAGCGTCCTTTGTAGGGCTCCCCCTGCGACGTCGAGTCCGTGGGACCACCTCAGGGCTGAGGCGTTCTGGAGGGCGGGACCGCCGGGAGCGACGGGGAGACCCGGCCTGAGCCACCGTCGCCCCTGGAGACGCTCTCTGCCTCCTTTGAGCAGGGGCGGGTGTTGCCGACTCCTCCCCCCGCCGCCATATTACTACTAGGGAGGGGGCCGGGGGAGAGAAGCCTATCCCCTTGTGCAACAGACCTCGGGTGCCGGGCTTGACGTGGCGATGCTTCTGCCCCCGGGATCCTGGTAAGTGCCGCCACGGTCTCCTCCAACCAGCCGGGACCGTGGTGAACAGCTGCAGCGCGCAGCCGCTCAAGTATGTCGGCCTCCGACATAACAGGGCACAGAGCGGGACAACGGAGGGAGCTAATGCAATTTTAGTGTTACTCCTCCCGCTGCTTCCGGCTCAATGCCGAAAGCAGCGGGAAGACCAGTAACGGCCCCCTAACTCCTCCCTGCCTCCCATCCACCTCCCCCTACCTCTCCCTCTCAGTTAACCCTTTCCCTACTAGGTCCCGTCATGGAGGCTTCCCTCTGAAGCCCTGCAGGCTGCGTCCAGCCTCTTCTAACTTGTTAAACATCTGTGTGACGGCCGATTAAACAACGGCAGTCACACGGACCTGTGTAATTCAAAGTGGCCCTTCACACGGCTGTTTCAATGGACTGAAGGGTCCGTGAGAAAACAGGACATGTCCCATTTTCTCACACATCCCTCCATAGACTCTAGTCTATGGGGGGGGGGGTGTGAGATCGCGTCCTGCAGCGCACAGATGCAACTTATACGTGAACTGCAGTTCTTTCACGTCCGAGATGCTAAACACCTGTGTGAATCCAGCATTAGGCTGCATTCAGTAGAGCGCGTGCAACCTCGGATGTGAAGAACTGATGTTTTTCACATCCGAGGTGCACCCGTGCGAGTTTTGTTATCGCGGATCCCTCAGACTAGAGTCTATGGAGGGATGCGTGAAAAAACAAAACACAAGATAGGACATGTCCTATTTTTCCAAGTACCCCTCACATGCTCTGAGACAGCCGTGTGAACGGCCCCAATGAAATACATGAGTCAGTGACAGCCATTGTTTAAATAGCGTCACACGGATGAGTTACACGCTCGTCTCAATGAGCCCCAACAGGGTCAGCGCTGCAGGACGGCCGATGCCGAGCCAATATTTATTGTATCACATCTCATAAATTTGAAGGTATTAAGAGGTTCCTGCAAAATTATATAGAAATAAATAATCTAAGCAGTGCGGATTCCTGAAAACAAGGCCGTGTCTAACCAACACGTCTACAAAAAGGTGAGAAGTGCAAATCCAGATGTCGGTCATGAGGCCGAGGTTCTAAACTGAAGCTTTTACTACTGTAACAACCTAGTAGTGAAGCTACAGATGCAGGGACAGGGACAATGTATGTACAGGGGGAAATTATTTAAGGGACAGAAGTCACAGTAGCTCCATTGTGTATCTGGACACTGCAGCGCATGTATTTGTATCGGCCTCTGCATGGTGCGTCTCCTGGATGTCCGACCCCTGGACAACTTTATGTACTTTTTTATATTAACACAACTTGATTGTGACAAAGACCTCTACAAGCCGTCAGCCTGCATAGGGGTATATTAAATAACAGTGATAAATAGGAGTAATGCACTTATGTCACTGACCATATAGCTGCGTACAGTTGGTTAATATGGGATAGAACAGAATATACAGTAAGAATCGGATGTACTGGTTTTCCAGTAAACCGAGCAGCAACACAATGCCAAGCAGCAGCTGCAAAAGCAAATACAGTTTGAGGAAGCTTAGAGAGAAACCAGTGATCTAAATAGCTAATTTTCATCTATTCACTCATTAGGCCATGTTCACACAGCGTATGAGCGTAAATATCTAAATACGCCTGAAAACACATTACCATTGACTTTAACGTGAAACATTGTAGCTCATACAAGGAATAATTTACGCTGCAGAATTAAGTGAAATATCCCTTCTGACTTTCTACAAATCCATCTTCCATTAAAATTGAAGACTCTTTGAAAAAATTGACTATCAGCTCCAAAAACATCTTGATCTCAGTCTGATATTAGCTTCCAATTTTTTCAGCCGGTATCCTAGCTACAAGGTGGGGGCAGTTTTGGGCTCTAGGTAGAGAAATTGAAACAAATAGAATGGGAGGTTTAAAAAAAGCTGGAATATATAGAGAATAGTGACGTGCTAGAGGCCCACCAACATCGGAAGAGTCACGATCCTGAGGCTGAAGCCACCACAAATTATTGTCTACCGGCACAAAATGTAAAAGATTCAACATCCCCAGATAAAACCAGGATTTGGTTTTGAGATTATCTACTCTTAGGGCTCATTCAGATGTGTGTAACTTGTCCGTGTGATGGCCGTTAAAACTACCGTCACACGGACGCATGTATTTCAATGGGGCCTTTCACGAGGCCATTGTTTCAACGGAGCGTGTGAAGGGTCCATTCAAAGATAAGACATGTCCTATTTTCTTGCGTTTCCACGCATCCCTCCATTGACTAGTCTGAGGGTGCACCTCCGATGTGAAACAGGTCAGGTTTTTCACATCCGAAGTTGCACATGGTCGTCTGTATGTAAATGACACAGCTACTAATGTAATGCAATGGAACTGGTAGACATCACTCAAGCCCAACTTTCTGAAGTTAAACCCTTACTGGTCTAGACAGCTCTAACTATCACAACACAAGAAGAAAAGAGCAGATCTCGTGCTTGGTTTCCTCTCACCAGTGCCAGGCAGCTGCTGCCAAGCCAAATAATGTAATAGGATGCATTTGACAGTGTTTCTACATACACATTACTACTCAGGTAACAGAATATGATTTAGCTACCTGTATAGAAGGTTGACCGAAATTGAGCGGGTGAGTCACAGTACCAAGAAATGTTAAATGGAGGTTAAGTTAGGAGGTAGTTTGGGGGCAACTACCATGTACAAATATCACACATTATAGAGATCTGTCTGAAGATTTGTACCCAGACTTGTTACCACGACAAGAAGGCATCCTCTACAGATAGTTGAGAAAGTATCTACATCAGCATAGAAGGGGATTCTTTACTGTAAGAGCAGTGACATTATTGAAATTGTGGTTGTTAGTTACTTTTGGAGGGGCCTGAATGCCTTAAACACAGCGTTTGTCATCCATCTCATAGGGTTTTAACCTTGCTTTGGATCAGTGCTGCTGGACGAAGGTCATGTAATCCCCCACCCACGCTATGGAGTTCCACCCCCACCCCTTTACAGGAAATAAGAAACTACATGCAAGGGAGATTCCTCAGTAATACACTATTCATCCAACCCATAGCATCAACCAAAGTCTCAGAGGAGGGGAGGGCGGGTACAACACTGGTGGAGCGTAACAATTGTACAGTAGATATCTCACCCCTACATGCGGAGCTTGAGCAACATAACGAGATGTTCTCTTTTCATTACAACCAAGATGGGTCTTGCTCAAAGGATTGCAATGGTTGATCCAAGAATGTAAGGGCTCATATTAAAGAGATCACGTTCCAGCTCCAACCTCCTTGAGGGTCAAGTAGACTTATGTATCTGGTACAAGTGTATAACTGGATAGGACCTCGAGATCATGATCAACACTGAGGACCCTTCCCCGCAGAAGTTCTTGCCATTATATCCAGAAAATATATTTGAGGTACAAGACTCCTTCCCAAGTCACAGTAGAAATACTCAACTTCGCTTTTCCTATTTTCTCAAATCCATCCCAACATGCATCTGGATGTAGCCAATTGTATTGCTCTGCATCATACACTTCACCTACAATTATGGTCACCACCTGGCAACAACTTATAGGAGCTGCAGAGTGGAGAGGAAAGTTACAACTGCTCAGAGACCAAGCGAGACTAAAAAGGTGGAGATGCCCATAAAACGTGATCAAAAAGCCTTGATATATCGAATACATTGTGAACCCCATTGATGGACATGGGCAACCATAGTGCTTAACCCATTCAATTCTGAACACATCAACCCAACTTTCTCTTACTCAGTATCTTAAAAGTAGTCCACAAGGGACCCAAAAGGACCATATTCGGAAGATCTACAGAGCACTTGTGGCAGTTACCGATAGAGATAGCGATTAAAGGAGTCACAGTCTTCTAAAAAACATTAGAGTAAGGATTTGTGGAGTTCCTTGAGGACCAGAATAGCAAGATTAGGTTTTCGTGATTTTCAATAGAGTCAACCACAACCCAAGTAGACAACGTGGCAGAACATCCCAAATAACCAATGTTGGGAACTTCATGGACACACAATTTGATGGTTCCTCCATCTTAACCAGCATGTTCTGTCGGAGGTTCTTGAGAAGATTAGGATTAACCATATTAGTCTAAGCAGAGATGGTCTACAGAAGTTACTCATCTTAAAGGCCAGTTAAGTTATACAATGGCACACAGAAGACCAACCAATTACAAGACACCCTTAACAACATATAAACCCTTTTCTCCATGACTGGTGACCAGTTAATAAGCCAGTTCTTGCTGCCAAGATTCAAACCTGGACCACATGGTCTTATGACCTTTAGACTGCAGTCCCGAGTCTCTAAACATCACACAAACCCCAATTCTCAACTTCTACCTTGTTCCTTCATTTCTTGTCAAAAGCTACAAGATCAGTTGGTCCATCCAAGAGAGACATCAAGAAACTGGAGCGGAGCTTTGAGAATGGATATAATAGTGAGTAAGGTCACAATAAATTGTGACATCCAGTTACCAGTGAAAATTATGAGGGTAATTGTCCAATCACTTGCAGACTCCACTAGGAGAGGACCATTTATGGCCGACTTAATGACCAACAATTATTCGGAACAAGCAATTAGCAGTTAATCCATTATTCCCTGTAGTGGGATTAGCTGACCACCCCATTCTCCTTCACAAGAAGGAAACAGTCAGCATGGCCAACATTGGAGGTGATGGGATGGTTATTGCCGTATTTTCTGACATATTTGTGCCATTTTTCATCATTGACACAAAAGGGGCAACTGATAATCATGGGCTGGGTAGTTTCAAGATCTTATTTCTGTGTCCACATGACAACACTTCCAGACATGTTCTCTTAAAGCTCAGTTATCATGGGAATACCAAGTGCCGAAAGTCAGAATTCCGCTTTTAATTACGTACATTTGACAAAAAGAGGTCACATAACAGGTCTAGTTTCCTTATGATAACACGATGCATCACACAGAAACAAGTAGTGTTGTCATGGGGACATAACAGATAAATTACAGGATAATTTTAAAAGCACAAAACCCTCCAAACAATTCAGACAGAAATTGGCGCAAGATACAACACAAATCTACATCTGCTGAAGAAGAAGAAGAAGAAAAAGAAGAAGAAGAAGGGGTCGGGGTATATTTACGTGTCGCTTTTTTTTTGCTGTTTTCGCAGAATTTTTTTTTTTTTGCGACCTTGTAATCGCATCGGAACTGGGATAATAACGCACACAGTTTTCGGATCTTCTTTTAACTGCACCTCAACCGCAACGTCCGAATACAACCTATGGGATAATTGACATCAGAGCGCCATAAAAACCGCATCAAATACGTACAGGGTTTAACCACTAATTGCCGCGATAGTTAATGAAAGACCAAAAATAATCTCATATAATTGCGCCCCGCGGGTCCAGTCACACGTTGCGGCTGAGGTGCGATTAAAATCACATTGAAAAAAATGCATCCAAAAATAGCACGCGTTTTTACTGCGATTTGGTGCATTTTTTTAATGCGATTACGGTAAAAAATGCAACTGTATCGAAAAACGCAGCAAATTGTGGTAGAAACTCATGTGGTTTTTGGACGCAGTTTGTTGATTTGTTGTAACTTCATCTGAATGGACCCAAATGCTGCGATAAGAAGAGATAAAAAACGCAGCAAAAATCACTCCGGAATTGCCGCGGTTTGTGACGCAGTTTTCGACTGTGCGTTTTTTTCAGGTAAATCACATTTAGTTTACAAGTCTCAAATTTGAAAAACGAGCTGGAAAATACCACGACCAAAATGTGGGGGGGGGTGGCATGTTTTTATGCGTTTTTTACCGTGCGGCCAAAACTATCACCCCTAAATGCTCCCGTACCCTGCGGGATTACTGCGCGACAAAGACGCAACTTCAATGTTTCCCTACGAAAAAATAGACGCGAGTAATCATCACAAAGGTCGCTGTCAATTCGTGGGATTACCGCAACTTTCTAATCGTTACACTCGCAGGCATCGCAATCTCGCCATGTTGTTCTCTTACATAAGATGGAACTCCACCGCAATTTATGAGTAGCAGACACCTCTCCTGAAATCCTCTGCGCTGCTGGAGAAAAATAATAAGAACTAAAGTAAATCGACCTTTTTACAATCTACCTCTGTCTGACCTCTCACTAGATCAACACATTCATATCCTGAAACACTCTGTGCTGCTGGTTCCCCTGCTCCTTTGACTATGTAACTGTCTCTCTGTGACCTCCCTCAAGATCAGCACATTCCTCTGCTGTTATACGAGAACAGTGACTGGCACTGCTATGGGGGCTCTATGGATATCAGTGTTAGAAGACACTGTCAGGGTATAGCTGGGGGGAGCTGGTGGTAGGATATACCCCCCTGCCAGGTGCTGGGTGCCAGGGGGAGTGCCAACAAGCCACCTTTTCTTGATAAGCTACACTGACACTTGGGGTACAGGATAATGACACACTGACATTTGGGGTACAGGATAATGACACACTGACACTTGGGGTACAGTATAATGACACACTGACACTTGGGGTACAGGCAGGGCCAGACTGGCCATCTGACAGTTCTGGTAAATGCCAGATGGGCCGGTGAACAGTGGGCCTCCTGCCGGCCGCCCAAACAATCAGTGGTGAACACAAGCAGCAACATTACAATAACTGCAGCCTCCTGGTGTTTATAACCACATCTTTCTGAGATTTATTGCTGTGTACTCTGCAGTGATGGGAAGGAGCGCTGCAGAAATGACGTTTAGCGCTTGTTGGCCGAGCCGCAGCTAATCAGCTCTAGACTTGTTTTCTGCACTGACGCCTCGCTCATTCGCGCACATCTCTGGCGCCGCAGAGGAAAAGGAGAATCGGTACCTGCCCAGTCTGCATGTACAAATCAAACCTAAAGCTGGTTGGCTGAGCATCAGCCAATCAGTGATGGGCTTGGTCTTTCTACTGCCCCTGAGCACAGCTTCAGTCTGGCTGCTGAGGAGAAGGAGTCTCCAGCCCCTGCCGGGGATGTTGCTGATGGCCGTAGCGTCAGTAGGTTTATGCTTCAGCCTCATGTAACCTGCTTGTGGGAGGGGAGGGGGTCCAGATACTGTAGATAGGAGGAGCTATAGGGTTAAAATGGTGAGCATCAGGTTATTGTTAATTTGAGCCACAGATGGGAGGAGCTTTGTAAAAGGGGCGTGGCTTTGTGGGCACATGGGCGGGGCTTAGTGGTGGAGGGGGCATCTCAGGTATACACGCCTATGCAGTGCCCAAGAATCAGCAGTCTACTAAAGAAAGCCGGTAAATATAGCAATGTGAGTGAAGTGTTGGGTTGATTTTTGTAGTGTGACTGGTTGATGTAGTGGTAACAGTGTATGACAATTGTATGAGTGAAATATGCAATTTGTGTGAGTTTTGTGTCTTCTTCTACTGTATTGGTGGCATTAGTGTGCGTGTTGTTTTTAATGTGAGTGGTATGTGTGGTATAGGTCTAGTGTGTAAGAGTTATGTAAGGTATGTGTTTAGCATTGTGTGGTGTGTGTGGTATGTGTCTAGTGTAAGTAGTGTGTGCGGTATGTGTCTAGTGTAAGTAGTGTGGCGGTATGTGTCTAGTGTAAGTAGTGTGTGCGGTATGTGTCTAGTGTAAGTAGTGTGTGCGGTATGTGTCTAGTGTAAGTAGTGTGTGCGGTATGTGTCTAGTGTAAGTAGTGTGTGTGGTATGTGTCTAGTGTAAGTAGTGTGTGAGGTATGTGTCTAGTGTAAGCAGTGTGTGCGGTATGTGTTTAGCATTGTGTGGTGTGTGCGGTATGTGTCTAGTGTAAGTAGTGTGTGCGGTATGTGTCTAGTGTAAGTAGTGTGTGCGGTATGTGTCTTGTGTAAGTAGTGTGTGTGGTATGTGTCTAGTGTAAGTAGTGTGTGCAGTATGTGTCTAGTGTAAGTAGTGTGTGCGGTATGTGTCTAGTGTAAGTAGTGTGTGCGGTATGTGTCTAGTGCAAGTAGTGTGTGCGGTATGTGTCTAGTGTAAGTAGTGTGTGTGGTATATGTCTAGTGTAAGTAGTGTGTGCGGTATGTGTCTAGTGTAAGTAGTGTGTGCGGTATGTGTCTAGTGTAAGGGGTATGTGCGGTATGTGTCTAGTGTAAGTAGTGTGTGCGGTATATGTCTAGTGTGTTGTACGTGTCTAGTGTGTGAGTGGTATGTGTAGTATGTGAGTGATGTGTGCGGCATCTGTGCCAGGTGTGAGTAGTACGTGTTCAACATGTGTCCTTGTTGTGGGTAGACAACGTGCGGCATATGTCTTAGGTGTGAGTGGCGAGAGTGGAGAGTAAATCCTATGTGTGAGTAGTGCGCGTGTGTCCTAGGTGTGATTTAGGAATGTGTTCTAGGTGTAAGTGGTGTGAATGTGCATGTGTCCTTAGGTGTGCGTGGTGTGGTGTGCGTGCGCATTAGTCATAAGTATGAGTGGTGTGCGTGCGTATTTGCCATAAGTGTGAGTGGAGTGTGTGCGCACGTGTCCTAGGTGTGAGTGGTGTGCGTGCTCATGTGTCCTAGGTGTGAGTGGCATGAATGCAGCATGTGTCCACCTTGTGGGTTGCATCTGTGCGTCATGTGTCCAGCATGTGAGAGTGTTTATGGTTGAATATAAAATATAAATCATGCTATTTAGTTCCAGTACGGTGATATATTAGCATTGTATACCGGTATAATTTACAATCTATATACGTCAGTATTAGGCCATGATCACGCAATCAGGATTTGATTAGGACTAAGTCCCTGATTCCAGACCTAAATCCCTTTCATATCCACTAACATTCTGCATCCATTACAAGTGGGTGGGCTATTTTATACCCCATTCACATGCAGCAGAAATAAGATCCGCAAAAAAAACCCTCCTGTAGAATAATGAGCATGTCCGTTATTCTGGTGGGAAAGCAGTGGATTGGTTGGAGTTGGAGCGATCAGGACTATTAATAAATCTCCCCATGTCCTGTATAGCTGGAAGGGGGTCCCATGTACTCCAGCCCAG
The DNA here is from genome assembly GCF_050947455.1 of Rhinoderma darwinii. NCBI lineage: Eukaryota > Metazoa > Chordata > Amphibia > Anura > Rhinodermatidae > Rhinoderma > Rhinoderma darwinii. The sequence goes on along the minus strand of NW_027461951.1, from coordinate 177,872 downwards.
CACTGGCGGCTGCGTATGGCCAGGGGTGAACCTAGCATGTCTGCCGCCTGAGGCGAACTATAAAAAGGCGCCCCCCCCCCAAAATCTATCGGAGTTTTCTCATTCCTAGCTTTACACATCGAACACGCAATATATACATTTTTTAAATAGGAAAGCATTTGATGTTTATTTGTTAGGCCCTGTTCACATGGAGTATTTTGACTAGTTTTTTGGCGCGGAAACCACTCCACCCAAAACTCGTCAAATACAAGCCGAAAATGCCTCCCGAGAAAGAAGGGACATGCCCTATCTTCGCGCGTTTACGCCTCTGACCTCCCATTGACATCAATGGGAGGAAGAGAAAGGGTATTTCGCTGAGTTTTTTGCCCGTAGCACTCAATGGCCGCGAACGAAAAACACGGTGAAAATCGCGGCAAACGACGTGCAGGAAGGACAAAATTTGCCTCGAAATCCCAAACAGAATTTTGAGGCAGAATTTTCCTCCTGCAAAAAACTCAGTGTGAACACAGCCTTAAAGTGCTGTTTGAAGTATGTAAAATATTTAAAGAATTATTCTTACTGCCAATCAGTGCAGTGCAAATAGTACAGTCTGCACTGCCTCATATCTCTCCTCGGCAGCCAGTCTCATTTGCGGCGTCACTCTCTGCAATTACATTCAGGCCAGTCCAGGACGGGTCGCGCTTAGCGTTGTTTTGAAGCGGCACGTCCTGGGCTGGTTTCTTTGCTCTACCTGCTGTATTTTAGTGGTCTGCCTGTGCTGACTTGATGCCAGTGGTGGATTCATATGCTCTTTGGCCCTGGGCTCTACACAAGTTATGGGCCCACATACCACACGTAAGTATCACCTACATGTCAAAGTGCATCACATGCCATTCTGCGGACTGTCTCTAAGCCTGATCATCTGCTGCCGCACACACTTCCCCCACCACAGTAATTTACATAGATTGTAAGACCAACATTACAAATAATACCCCCATACTGTTACTGAATAATACCCCATACTGTTACTGAATAATACCCCCATACTGATACTGAATAATATCCCCATACTGTTACTGAATAATACCTCCATACTGTTACTGAATAATACCCCCATACTGATACTGAATAATACCCCCATACTGTTACTGAATAATACCTCCATAATGTTACTGAATAATATCCCCATACAGTTACTGAATAATACCCCCATACTGTTACTGAATAATATCCCCATACTGTTACTGTATAATACCTCCATACTGTTACTGAATAATACCCCCATACTGTTACTGAATAATATCCCCATACTGTTACTGAATAATACCCCCATACTGTTTGCTGAATAATACCTCCATACTGTTACTGAATAATACCCTCATACTGTTATTGAATAATACCTCCATACTGTTACTGAATAATACCCCCATACTGTTATTGAATAATACCCCAATACTCTTACTGAATAATATCCCCATACTGTTACTGAATAATACCCCCATACTGTTACTGAATAATACCTCCATACTGTTACTGAATAATACCTCCATACTGTTACTGAATAATACCCCCATACTGGTACTGAATAGTACCCCCATACTGTTACTGAATAATACCCCCATACTGTTAATGAATAATACCCCCATACTGTTACTGAATAATACATTTATATTGTTACTGAATAATACCCCCATACTGTTACTGAATAATATCCCCATACTGTTACTGAATAATACCCCCATACTGTTACTGAATAATACCCCCATACTGTTACTGAATAATATCCCCATACTGTTACTGAATAATACCTCCATACTGTTACTGAATAATACTTCCATACTGTTACTGAATAATACCCCCATACTGTTACTGAATAATATCCCCATACTGTTACTGAATAATACTTCCATACTGTTACTGAATAATACCCCCATACTGTTACTGAATAATATCCCCATACTGTTACTGAATAATACCTCCATACTGTTACTGAATAATACCCCATACTGTTACTGAATAATACCCCCATACTGTTACTGAATAATATCCCCATACTGTTACTGAATAATACCCCCATACTGTTACTGAATAATACCTCCATACTGTTACTGAATAATATCCCCATACAGTTACTGAATAATACCTCCATACTGTTACTGAATAATACCCCCATACTGTTACTGAATAATACCCCCATACTGTTACTGAATAATATCCCCATACTGTTACTGAATAATACCTCCATACTGTTACTGAATAATACCTCCATACTGTTACTGAATAATACCCCCATAATGTTACTGAATAATACCCCCATACTGTTACTGAATAATATCCCCATACTGTTACTGAATAATACCCCCATACTGTTACTGAATAATACCTCCATACTGTTACTGAATAATACCTCCATACTGTTACTGAATAATACCCCCATACTGTTACTGAATAATACCTCCATACTGTTACTGAATAATACCTCCATACTGTTACTGAATAATACCCCCATACTGATACTGAATAATACCCCCATACTGTTACTGAATAATACCTCCATAATGTTACTGAATAATATCCCCATACAGTTACTGAATAATACCTCCATACTGTTACTGAATAATACCCCCATACTGTTACTGAATAATACCTCCATACTGTTACTGAATAATACCTCCATACTGTTACTGAATAATACCCCCATACTGTTACTGAATAATACCCCCATACTGTTACTGAATAATACCCCCATACTGTTAATGAATAATACCCCCATACTGTTACTGAATAATACATTTATACTGTTACTGAATAATACCCCCATACTGTTACTGAATAATATCCCCATACTGTTACTGAATAATACCCCCATACTGTTACTGAATAATATCCCCATACTGTTACTGTATAATACCTCCATACTGTTACTGAATAATACCCCATACTGTTACTGAATAATACCCCCATACTGTTACTGAATAATATCCCCATACTGTTACTGAATAATACCTCCATACTGTTACTGAATAATACTTCCATACTGTTACTGAATAATACCCCCATACTGTTACTGAATAATATCCCCATACTGTTACTGAATAATACCTCCATACTGTTACTGAATAATACCCCATACTGTTACTGAATAATACCCCCATACTGTTACTGAATAATATCCCCATACTGTTACTGAATAATACCCCCATACTGTTACTGAATAATACCTCCATACTGTTACTGAATAATATCCCCATACTGTTACTGAATAATACCCCCATACTGTTACTGAATAATACCTCCATACTGTTACTGAATAATATCCCCATACAGTTACTGAATAATACCTCCATACTGTTACTGAATAATACCCCCATACTGTTACTGAATAATACCCCCATACTGTTACTGAATAATATCCCCATACTGTTACTGAATAATACCTCCATACTGTTACTGAATAATACCTCCATACTGTTACTGAATAATACCCCCATAATGTTACTGAATAATACCCCCATACTGTTACTGAATAATATCCCCATACTGTTACTGAATAATACCCCCATACTGTTACTGAATAATACCTCCATACTGTTACTGAATAATACCTCCATACTGTTACTGAATAATACCCCCATACTGTTACTGAATAATACCTCCATACTGTTACTGAATAATACCTCCATACTGTTACTGAATAATACCCCCATACTGATACTGAATAATACCCCCATACTGTTACTGAATAATACCTCTATAATGTTACTGAATAATATCCCCATACAGTTACTGAATAATACCTCCATACTGTTACTGAATAATACCCCCATACTGTTACTGAATAATATCCCCATACTGTTACTGAATAATACCTCCATACTGTTACGGAATAATACCCCATACTGTTACTGAATAATACCCCCATACTGTTACTGAATAATATCCCCATACTGTTACTGTATAATACCTCCATACTGTTACTGAATAATACCTCCATACTGTTACTGAATAATATCCCCATACTGTTACTGAATAATACCGCAATACTGTTACCGAATAATACCCCCATACTGTTACTGAATAATACCCCCATACTGTTAATGAATAATACCCCCATACTGTTACTGAATAATACATTTATACTGTTACTGAATAATACCCCCATACTGTTACTGAATAATATCCCCATACTGTTGCTGAATAATACCTCCATACTGTTACTGAATAATACCTCCATACTGTTACTGAATAATACCCCCATACTGTTACTGAATAATATCCCCATACTGTTACTGAATAATACCTCCATACTGTTACTGAATAATACCCCATACTATTACTGAATAATACCCCCATACTGTTACTGAATAATACCCCCATACTGTTACTGAATAATACCTCCATACTGTTACTGAATAATATCCCCATACAGTTACTGAATAATACCTCCATACTGTTACTGAATAATACCCCCATACTGTTACTGAATAATACCCCCATACTGTTACTGAATAATATCCCTATACTGTTACTGAATAATACCTCCATACTGTTACTGAATAATACCTCCATACTGTTACTGAATAATACCCCCATACTGTTACTGAATAATACCCCCATACTGTTACTGAATAATATCCCCATACTGTTACTGAATAATACCCCCATACTGTTACTGAATAATACCTCCATACTGTTACTGAATAATACCTCCATACTGTTACTGAATAATACCCCCATACTGTTACTGAATAATACCTCCATACTGTTACTGAATAATACCTCCATACTGTTACTGAATAATACCCCCATACTGATACTGAATAATACCCCCATACTGTTACTGTATAATACCTCCATAATGTTACTGAATAATATCCCCATACAGTTACTGAATAATACCTCCATACTGTTACTGAATAATACGCCCATACTGTTACTGAATAATATCCCCATACTGTTACTGAATAATACCTCCATACTGTTACTGAATAATGCCCCCATACTGTTACTGAATAATATCCCCATACTGTTACTGAATAATACCTCCATACTGTTACGGAATAATACCCCATACTGTTACTGAATAATACCCCCATACTGTTACTGAATAATATCCCCATACTGTTACTGTATAATACCTCCATACTGTTACTGAATAATACCCCCATACTGTTACTGAATAATTTCCCCATACTGTTACTGAATAATACCTCCATACTGTTACTGAATAATACCCCCATACTGTTATTGAATAATACCGCAATACTGTTACTGAATAATATCCCCATACTGTTACTGAATAATACCCCCATACTGTTACTGAATAATACCTCCATACTGTTACTGAATAATACCTCCATACTGTTACTGAATAATACCTCCATACTGTTACTGAATAATACCCCCATACTGTTACTGAATAATACCCCCATACTGTTACTGAATAATACCCCCATACTGTTAATGAATAATACCCCCATACTGTTACTGAATAATAAATTTATACTGTTACTGAATAATACCCCCATACTGTTACTGAATAATATCCCCATACTGTTGCTGAATAATACCTCCATACTGTTACTGAATAATACCTCCATACTGTTACTGAATAATACCCCATACTGTTACTGAATAATACCCCCATACTGTTACTGAATAATATCCCCATACTGTTACTGAATAATACCCCCATACTGTTACTGAATAATACCTCCATACTGTTACTGAATAATATCCCCATACAGTTACTGAATAATACATCCATACTGTTACTGAATAATACCCCCATACTGTTACTGAATAATACCCCCATACTGTTACTGAATAATATCCCCATACTGTTACTGAATAATACCTCCATACTGTTACTGAATAATACCTCCATACTGTTACTGAATAATACCCCCATACTGTTACTGAATAATACCCCCATACTGTTACTGAATAATATCCCCATACTGTTACTGAATAATACCCCCATACTGTTACTGAATAATACCTCCATACTGTTACTGAATAATACCTCCATACTGTTACTGAATAATACTTCCATACGGTTACTGAATAAAACTACCAAACCATGATCACATATTACTACAACATAGTGTCAGAAAAAACCCACCATACTGTTCGTGAATAAATCACACTATATATAGACCAATATTACCACCATATAGTGACCTTATAGACCTTATAGACCTTATAGAGGTAGATGCCAGTTATACACAAGATATCTGCAGACCATATAAGTGATTACAGTATAGTTATACAGTGACTATTGTGACAAATTTAAGTTTTTAAAATTTTTATACTGCTTTTTTTGGTAGGTTCCGCTGGAGCGTTTGGACTACGTCGTAGATTCATTGGACTACTCCGATGATCTACTTTTTAAAAAAAAAATAAAATGGTGAAAGAGGGTTGCAAGGGGGAGTTTAGATTCCAATAAAAGTTTTTCTTATGTCTGTTTTTTTTAATACTTTATTATGGCCTTGGTAATGGCTGTTGTCTGATTGAGAGCGTCCATTACTAAGAAGGGGCTTCGTGTTAGCCAGTAAAAAGGCTATCACTAACCCCTATTATTACCCCGATTCTCACTGCCGCGAGAGGAGTACGATCCAGTACCCGACCATCTGAAGCGACGGTAAGGCAGCAGGGCGGCCACAGGCTGGTTTTACCAGGCTGGGAAGGGATAAAAAACGTGGCCCTTCCCACCCTGGTGATGCTAGGCTGCAGCTGCTGTATTGTATCTGGCTGGTTGTGAAAAATAGCGGGAACCCTACGTCTTTTAAAAAAAAAAAATAATAGAAAAAAAATTATGTTAGATCCCCTCCATTTTTCATAACCAGCCAGATACAATAAAGCAGCAGCAGCCTAGCATTACCAGGGTGGGAAGGGCCATGGTTTTTGGCCATTCCGAGCCTGATAGTACCAGCCTGCGGCCACCCCAGTACCCGCCCTTCTCTTCAGACGGTCGGGTGCTGGATCGTACCCAGCTCTTCCCAGTACTCCGGGTAATAATAGGGGTTAGTGCTAGCCTTATTACTGGCTAACACTAAGCCCCTTCTTAGTAATGGACGCTCTCAATCAGACAGCAGCCATTACTAAGGCGGTAATGAAGTATTAAAAAACAGAGACATAAAGAAATTTATTTTATTGAAATGACAACTCTTCCACAGAATCCACTTTAACCATTTTATTAGAAAAAAAAAAATAAAGCTGAAATCAGCGAAGTAGTCCAACTAATCTACGACGTAGTCCAAATGGTCCAGCGGAACCTGCAAAACAAAAATGAGCAGTATGAAAAAGAAAAATAAAGATGGCTGCCCCCACAGACGTACAAACATATGAATAAATAGCTACCTTCGGGAACATATTAAAATAATTAGAAAAATTAGGCCCATAAAATAAAACATATCAAATTAAAAAAAAAAATTATAACACCTTTCTTTTAAAGAGAACCTTTCACCTCCCCATATATGTGCAGCTGAGTTCAGCATGTAATGGGCAGAGCTGCACAAACTCTGGGGCACTTTACATTTTTTTCTTAGCCTCCTTCGTTATTTAGATATCGGTGCTGTAATATTTGGCGCCCGATATTTAAATAACCCCATGAACTGTCAATGGGGAGGTAATTGGCAAGGGGGCGTGTAACATCGCTGTGACACTGTCCAATCAGCTACGGTCAGCGTTACAGCAAGAGCTGGAGAGAGCGGGTGCGCGCAGCTCCGCCACCACTAAGGAACACAAGAGGAGAAGAAGAGTGTGAATTCTTCTTCTTCTGTTCCATGGCATCAGAGCTGTGCGTGCACGCACGCTCTCACTCTTTAGCTCTCGGCAGACAAGGACGATAAGACTGATCTCTCACCTGAGATCACAGTTTTGTACTTGCCTGCCGAGAGCTGAAGAGTGAGAGCAAGCGCGCGCACATGATCTCCTCTCTCCAGCTCTTGCTGTTGACATTGTCCGTAGCGGATTGGGCAGTGTCACAGCGATGTTACACGCCCCCTTGCCAATTACAGCCCCATTGGCAGTTCATGGGGTTATTTAAATATCGGGCGCCAAATATTACAGCACAGATATCTAAGTAAGGAAAGAGGGTAGGAAAAAATATATAAAGTGCCCCAGAGATTGTGCAGCCCTGACCATTACATGCTGCACTCAAATGCAAATCTGTGGGCAGGTGAAAGATTCTCTTTAAAGTGTAACAACTTTTTAAAAAACTTTTGACATGTCAGAAGTTTTGATCAGTGGGGTCCGAACACTGAGACCCCCCCACTAGTCGCTAAAACGAAGCAGCAGAAGTGCTCGGGTAAGCGGTGTGCCGCTTCAATTCTGTTTGGCTTTCCTTGGAGCAGTACACCACTCACTCGACTGAAAGTCGATCATAAATGAAGCGGCACAGCGCTCACCCGAGCACTTCTGCTGCTTCGTTTTAGCGATCGGTGGGGGCCTCAGTGCTCGGTCCCCCACAGATGAAAACTTCGGACATGTCACTATGATATATAAAGATATCTATTAATGCGATTGGTGCAAATTTTAATTACTTTTTATTGAAAATGATTTGTACTTTTTAAGATACAGCTGCTTTGTATCCTGTATACAGAGCAGCTGTATATTGCGCTGAGACCTGGTCGCCTATTACTGATCACATCTAAGTTATGAACTTAGATGTGATCGGTAACAGCTCGATCCTGCAGGACTCGCTGACACTGAATCAGTCAGTCCCGCTGACCTGACGGATACAGCGCGATATACATTATATAATATATTTATTTTAATTAGCGGGGGCAGGATTATGGGGAAGGATTAGGGCCTGTTCACATCAGCGTTGGCTTTCCTTTCCGGGGTTCCGTGGGAGGTTTCCGTCGGGTGAACCCCGCAACAGAAAGTCAAACTGAAACCACAGCTTCCGTTTCAGTCACCATTGAAATCAATTGTGACGGAAACATTGCTAATGGTTTCCGTTCGTCACCATTCCGGCAGGTTTCCATTTTTGTGACAGAATCAATAGCGCAGTCGACTGCGCTAATGGTGACAGAAACGGAACTGTGGTTTCAGTTTGACTTTCCGTTGCGGGGTTACCTCCGACGGAACCCCAGAACGGAAAGCCAACGCTGATGTGAACAGGCCCTAAGGCTTCTTTCACACTAGCATTAATATACGTTTACCTCTTTTCCGTCAGAGGAAGAGAGGATCAATACGTTAAACGGAAAGCAACGGCTCCATTAGAATTACCATTGCTTTCAATGGTAATTCTTTTGTATCAGTTGCTTTCCGTTTGTCTCCGTTCGCTAAGTTTCCGTTTTTTTTAAAAGAAACAAAAGTGCAGTCTGCAGAACTTTTATTTCCGTTCAAAAGAACGGAAAACTAACGAACGGAGACAAACGGAAAGCAACTGATACAAAAGAATTACCATTGAAAGCAATGGTAATTCTAATGGAGCCGTTGCTTTCCGTTTAACGTATCGATCCTCTCTTCCTCTGACGGAAGAGAGGTAAATGTATATTAATGCTAGTGTGAACAAAGCCAAAAACAATATATTAATATTAAAAAAAAATAATAAAATACCCCTGCTGGGATTTGAACCAACAACCTTCCATGTGTAAGGCAGACAAGCTAACCACTACACTATAGAAGCTGTCATAGTCAATGTGTCTGAAACTATAGTAATTGAGGGTTTATTTAATGACTCTCTGCTGCATGTGGGTGGTGACTGGTCAGAGACTCACAGTCAGACTGGCTGCCGCAGCTGCTGCATGCAGTGTGCACTGGGACTGACTGTGAGACTCACCAGTCACAGCCCTGCTTGTAGCTTTCCCATGCTAATTAAGCACAGGAAAGCTACAAAGCCAGGAGTATACTGCAAGGGGGGGGGGGGGTCTGGGCGTTTTACTGACAGCAGAGGGCTCTATAAGGTGGAATTATCCCCCCACCATAGAGCCCTGACTAGTTACTATACTGAAAGGTTAGGGGGGTCTGAGCATCTGACTGACTGCTCTAAAGGGGGGGGGGCAGAATCCCCCCCCCCTATAGAGCTCTCTGCAGTAAGTCAGACAGACGCTCAGACCCTCCCCCACCCACACTAATCCTTCCATTATAGTGATGTGAGGGCTCTATGGGGTGGATTATTCCAGCCCCATAGAGCCCTCTGCTGTCGGTAAAATGCCCAGACTCCCCCTTGCAGTATAGTCACGTCACGGGTCCCGGTCCCAGCAAGGCAGGACTTACCTCGTGCTGCTCGTCGCTCCTCCTGGAGACTTGCTCCTCTCTGGCTGCATGTGCTGTGTACAGCGTCAGAGAGGAGGAGGAGTGTTACAGACGCTCGGCACGTCTGCTATGTGCGTCTGCATGGCCCCTCCCCCCCGGTCCAGTCCCCCCCAGGGCTGAAAATGCCGCCCCCCCCCGTTTGGGTAGGTGGTGCCGCCTGAGGCCGTCGGCTCACCTGGCCTCATGGCAGATGCGGCACTGCGTATGGCCTGCGGTGGGCCTGTCTGCTTAATAATGCCAGGGCTGATTTGAAGTCCCAGTCCGGCCCTGGTCGGGGGCATTGCTGCCCTATAGTGCCCACCAAGGACATTACAGGGGCTTATTACATAGAACAACATGTAGTAAATGAATCCCCTCATTGAATAACGGGCTGTATGTTATTAATATGTAATAATCCCGTCATATATTATAGAATCTGTATGATCAGCGCATAGATACATTATACAGTGTGGACGACAAACCATAGCAACCAATAGCAGTCCAGCACTGGTGTTACCATAGCAACCAATAGGAGTCCAGCGCTGGTGTTACCATAGCAACCAATAGGAGTCCAGCGCTGGTGTTACCATAGCAACCAATAGGAGTCCAGCGCTGGTGTTACCATAGCAACCAATAGGAGTCCAGCGCTGGTGTTGGTTGCTATGGGCAACATACACTTTGTCAACACTCATTTATAGGGAGATTCCTCGGAGGCTCACAGGCGTATTAGCCGCTGGGACTGGGACTGTTGCTGGCTAAGGGTTAATAATAAGTGGCAGTAGTTTAGGAGGGGTCTTCCCTCCCTCCTTTCTGTTATCATAGTGTCAGCTATTCTAGGGGGGGGGTATGGTTAGGGACGGGGGTGGTTATGGCGGTGAGGTAGTATATAGCTTCCCTCCCCCTCTCACCTACCTCTTTTGTCTGTACCCCCCCCCCCCACACCTGATAACGCGATGGTGCGGCGATGGTGTTTTATTCTGTCATTTTATGTATCTCTCTGTGCGCTTGTTTGGTTAAGGGCTTATTCAGACGGACGTGATATACGTCCGTGTGACGCGCGTGATTCGCGCAACAGCAGTAAAAACTATGAATGAAAACAGAAAAGCACCACGTGCTACAAACATACAAACAGAGTGTCATAATGATGGCGGCTGCGTGAAAATCACACATCATATACGCTGCTGAGACACGGAGCTGTTATGTACCTTTTGCGCGCGCAAAACGCCACGTTCTTTTCGCGGGAACAACACACACGCTCGTGTGAATCCAGCTCAATTTTGCTTTCGCTGTCTCTTTAAATAATATATATGGGAACCACACAAAGAACAAAAAACAACCTGCAGTGGACGCGGTTCATGGTTCGTGGTTTTTGGCGTGATATTCTGTGTGTATAAAAAAAGAAAAATATTATATTAAAATGCAGAGATTTTCTGTCTCACGCTTTTATTTTTGGCGTGGCGGCGGCGGTGTCTTGATGGTATATTTTGCTGTATGATGGTCGGTCACGGCTGGCGGTATTAGGAGGGTATTTACCTCCATGTCCTTGGGATGGGCGGCATACGGGTTTTCATTGACCGCTGTTTGATGTCATTTAGAGTTTTGATATTTTGATCAGATTAACAAAATGTTAGTTAATTATTATAATTAATAAAGCTGTGCCCCCCCGGGTCACCCCCACATTCACAGAAGCCGAGTGTCGGAGGGTAATTATTAGGGGGTTATTTCATTATCTGGGCACCAGTTGGTTATAAGTTTTCATATGCAGACAGCCCCAGAAGTAGAGCAATGAAAGAGAGGACATGTGACCTGCACAAACCAATCAGGATGCTGCTTTCAATGTCCAAGAGGCTGCGAGAAAATAAGAGATAATTAGTTGCCATGGCGCCCAACGCTTTTCTCCTGCACTTCCCACGACCGATATAGAGATGCTCCTGTTACACCAGTAAATATGTATATTTTATCATCATCATCATCATCATCAGCATCATTAATATGTCTGTTATTATTATAACATACTGGGCCTAGTACTAGCAATAAGGGGGTGGAGTTAAGCACAGCAACCAATCAGAGTACAGCTTTCATGTCCTACACTGCACTGAAAACGTGAAACATGAAATGTGATTGGTTGCTACAGGTAATTCAACCATTTTGTTTCCCACAATTCTCCTGGGCTCCAGTGTGACATCACAATGCATCTGGGACGATTTTTCATGCTTTGTGTTGTTTACAGGTCGGCTCCGATCATCATATTTGCCGAGGAATCAAGACAGAATATATTAAGCTCCACCTCCCTGAACGTCCATTATTCGCAGCCGCCGGCGCAGAAGGAGGAGCCGCACTTTATTGTATCAACATTAGGTAGAATAACACAAACACCTCACATATAAAATATATTAACACTGCCAGACTATCCTCTTACTACAGACCCCAGACCAGACTATCCTCTTACTACAGAACCCAGACCAGACTATTCTCTTACTACAGACCTCAGACCAGACTATCCTCTTACTACAGACCCCAGACCAGACTATCCTCTTACTACAGAACCCAGACCAGACTATTCTCTTACTACAGACCCCAGACCAGACTATCCTCTTACTACAGACCCCAGACCAGACTATCCTCTTACTACAGACCTCAGACCAGACTATCCTCTTACTACAGAACCCAGACCAGACTATTCTCTTACTACAGACCTCAGACCAGACAATCCTCTTACTACAGACCTCAGGCCGGACTATCCTCTTACTACAGACCCCAGGCCGGACTATCCTCTTACTACAGACCCCAGACCAGACTATCCTCTTACTACAGACCCCAGACCAGACTATCCTCTTACTACAGACCCCAGGCCGGATTATCCCATTAATACAGATCCCAAACCAAACTACCCCTAACTACAGACCCCAGACCAGACTATTCTCTTACTACAGACCCCAGACCAGACTATCCCATTAAAACAGACCCCAGACCAGACTATCCTCTTACTATAGACCGCAGAGAACACCTCTAAATAAAGACCCCAAACCAGACTCCCCCCTAACTACACACCCCAGACCAGACTATCCTCTTACTATAGATCACAGAGAACACTCCCCTAAACAAAGACCCCAAACCAGACTCCCCCAAATAATGACCCCAGACAAGACTATCCTCCTAATACAAACTGCAGACAAGACCACCCATAAATACAGACCCCAGACCAGACTATCCCTAGACCCTAGACCAGACTACTTTATAATACAGACCTCAGACTAGACTACCCTTAGGCCTTATTCACACGAAAGTGTTATACGTCCGTGATACGTGCCTGATTTTCACGCGCACCGCAGGGACCTATGTTAGTGAATGGGGCCGCTGAGACTGTCAGTGATTTTCACACAGCGTATGTGCGCTGAATAAAACTCACGACATGTCCTATACTTGCCCGTTTTTCGCGCAGCACGCACCCATTGAAGTCAATGGGTGCGTGCAAATCGCGCACGGCACACGGAAGCACTTCTTGGTGACGCGCGTGTCGGGGCTTCTTCAGGAGAGAAATCCCCGACCACGGATTCCGACATCTTCAAGCTCCTAACATTAATATCCATATGTAGACAATGACGTCAGGGACACTTTCAATAGCGGAGTCCCTGGTCAGAGTGTTGCCGCTTCTCTAGTCGGGAATTCCAGCATATTGAAGCTCCTGACGCCACTGTCCATTTATGAATAGTGACGTCATGGACTCATTCAGGAGCGAAATTTCCGACCAGAACACTGCCGATGCTCTGGCTGGAAATTTTGCCATCTTTAAGCTCCTGACATCACTGTCCATATATGGATAGTGTTGTTATGGATTCGTCCTGGAGCAAAATCCCCAGCCAGAGCGTTGCCTCTTCTATGGCTGGGGATTCTGGTATCTTAATGCTCCTGATGTCATTGTCCATATATGAATGATGACGTCATGGACTCTTTCTGGTGCGGAATGTCTGGTCAGAGCTTTTCTGACACTTTTACAGGGTATTCTGACATCTTAAAGCTCCTGGCATCACTGTCCATATATCGACAGTGATGTCATGGACTACTTCAGGAGCGGAATCTCCGACCAGAGCATTGCCGATACTCTGGCTTTGAATTCCGGCATCATAAAGCTCCTGATGTCACTGTCCATATGTGGACATTGATGTCAGGGGTTCTACCAATAGATGAATTCCCAGCTAGAGAGCTGACAACGCTGTGGCCGGGGATTCCAGCTTCTTAAAGCTTCTGACGATACTGTTGATATATGGACAGTGACGTCAGGGACTCTACAGTATTGAAAATCCCGGCCAGAGCGTTGCCGCCTAAAGCGGAATCCCTAGTCAAAGTGTTGCCACCGCTCTGGCTGGTAATTCTGACATATTAAAGCTCCTGACATCACTGTCCATTAATGGACAGTGACATCAGGAGCAGAATTCCTTTCCAGAGCGTTGACGACGATATGGCCGAGGAATTTGGCAGTCTAAAGCTCCTGAGATTACTCTCCATACATGGACAGTGACGTCAGGGACTCCTTCAGGGGCAAAATCCCCAGACAGAGTATTGCTGCCGCTCTGGCCGGGATTACGGCTTTTTGAAGCTCCTGACATCACTGTCCATATATGGACAGTGACGTGAGGAAATCTTCCAGGAGCGGAATCCCCAGCCAGAGCGTTGCCACCGCTCTGGCCGGGATTCGGGCTTCTTGAAGCTCCTGACGTAAATTTTGATATTTGAAAAGTGACGTCATGGACTGCTTTAGGAGCAGAATCTCTGGACAGATGCGTTGGCTGGGGATTCCAGCATCTCAAATCTCCTGACGTCACTGTCCATTAATAAACAGTGACATCAGGGGCTCTATCAGGAGCGGAATTCCTTTCCAGAGTGTTTTTGACGATCTGGCCGAGGAATTTGGCATACTAAAGCTCCTGACATCACTCTATATATGGATAGTGACATAAGGAGCAACTCCTGGAGCAGAATCTCTGGCCAGAGCGTTGCCGTCTCTCTGGCCAGGTATTCCGGCTACTTAAAGCTTTTGACTTCACTGTCCATATATGGACAGTGACGTCAGGGGCACCTCCTGTAAGGAAATCTCTGGCCAGAGCGTTGCCATCTCTCTTGCCAGAAATTCTGGCTTCTTAAAGCTCCTGACTTCACTGTCCATATATATACAGTGACGTCAGTGACTTAATAGTAGCCGAATTCCCGACCAGAGCATTGCCGACACTCTGGCCGAGGATTTTGTCATCTTAAATCTCCTGACATCACTGTCCACATATGTCAGGGACTCTTCCAGGAGCAGAATCCCTAGCCAGAATGATGCTGCCACTCTTGCTAGGATTCCTGGCATCTTAAACCTGCTGACGTCAGAGTCCATTAATGGACAGTGAAATCAGGGGCTCTATCAGGAGCGGAATTCCTGGCCAGTGCATTGCCGATGATCTGGCCGAGGAATTTGGCATCCTAAAGCTCCTAATATCACTCCAGACATGGGCAGTGACGTCAGGGGCACCTCCTGGAGCTGAATCTCTGGCCAGAGCATTGCCGTTCCTCTGGCCAGGGATTCCGGTTTCTTAAAGCTCCTGACTTCACTGTCCATATATGCACAGTGACATCAGGGGCACCTCCTGTAAGGAAATCTCTGGCTAGAGTGTTGCTGTCTCTCTTGCCAGGGATTCTGGCTTCTTAAAGCTCCAGACTTCACTGTCCATATATGTACAGTGACATCAGGGACTTAATAGTAGCGGAATTCTCGGCCAGAGCATTGTCAACGCTCTGGCCAAGGATTTCGGCATCTTAAAGCTCCTGACATCACTGTCCAGGAGCGGAATCCCTAGCCAGAATGATGCCGTCGCTGTGGCTGGGATTTCGGCTTCTTGAAGCTCCTGACATCACTGTCCATACATGGACAGTGACGTTTTGGACTACTTTAGGAGTGGAATCACTGGCCAGAGCATTTCCGATGCTCTGGCTGGGGATTCCGGCATCTTAAAGCTCCTGACATCGCTGGACATTAATGGACAGTGACATCAGGGGCTCTATCAGGAGCGAAATTCCTGTCCAATGCTTTGCCGACGATCTGGCAGAGGAATTCAACATCCTAAAGCTCCTGACATCACTCTCCATGTATGGACAGTGATGTCAGGGACTCTTTCAGAAGCAGAGTCCCCAGCCAAAGCGTTGTCGCCGCTCTGGCAGGGATTCCAGCTTCTTGAAGCTCCTGACGTCACTGTTCATATTTGGACAGTGATGTCATGGACTCCTTTAGGAGTGAAATCTCCGGCCAGAGGTTTGCCTATGATCTGGCTGGGGATTCCGGCGTCTTAAAGCTCCTGATGTCACTGTCTATTAATGAACAGTGACATCAGGGGCTCTATCAGGAGCAGAATTCCTTTCCAGAGCGTTGTTGACGATCTGGCCGAGGAATTCGGCATCCTAAAGCTCCTGACATCACTGTCCATATATGGACAGTGACGTCAGGGACTCTTCCAGGAGTGGAATCCCTAGCCAGAACGATGCCGTCGCTGTGGCTGGGATTTCGGCTTCTTGAAGCTCCTGACATCACTATCCATACATGGACAGTGACGTCTTGGACTACTTTAGGAGCGGAATCACTGGCCAGAGCATTGCCGATGCTCTGGCTGGGGATTCCGGCATCTTAAAGCTCCTGACGTCACTGTGCATTAATGGACAGTGACATCAGGGGCTCTATCAGGAGCGAAATTCCTGGCCAGTGCTTTGTCGACGATCTGGCAGAGGAATTCAACATCCTAAAGCTCCTGACATCACTCTCCATGTATGGACAGTGATGTCAGGGACTCTTTCAGAAGCAGAGTCCCCAGCCAAAGCGCTGTCGTCGCTCTGGCAGGGATTCCAGCTTCTTGAAGCTCCTGACGTCACTGTTCATATTTGGAAAGTGATGTCATGGACTCCTTTAGGAGCGAAATCTCCGGCCAGAGGGTTGCCTATGATCTGGCTGGGGATTCCGGCGTCTTAAAGCTCCTGATGTCACTGTCCATTAATGAACAGTGACATCAGGGGCTCTATGAGGAGCAGAATTCCTTTCCAGATCGTTGTCGACGATCTGGCCGAGGAATTCGGCATCCTATAGCTCCTGACATCACTTTCCTATATATGGACAGTGACTTCAGGAACTCCTCCAGGAGTGGATTTCATGGCAAAGCATGGCCGCCGCTCTGGATATGGATTCCGGTTTCTTAAAGCTTCTGATGTCTTTGTCCATTATGGACAGTGTAGTCAGGGGTTTTAACAGAAGCGGAATTACCGGCCAGAATGCTGCCGGCACTCTGGCTGTATTAAAGCTCCTGACGTCACTCTCGCATACATGGATAGTGATGTCAGGGACGCCTTCAGGAGCGAAATCTCCGGCAAGAGAGTTGCTCACGCTCTGGCCGTGGAATTTTGTTTTTTTTAAGCTCCTAACTTCATTGTTTTTATATGAACAGTGACGGAATGGGAGTTCCCAAGACAGGATTTTCCAGCCAGAGTGCTTGTGATGCTATTGCCATGGACTCCATAACTGAAAGTCCCGGACATCACTTTCCATGTATGAACAGTGACTTCAGGGACTTAAACTGGCTCATCGCTTAAAGTAGTGCTGTACCCAGTGAGTTCGGGAGACATATCCCACTGTATATCTATCTATACAGTGGGATACGCTGCTGCCTTCTGTCGGAGGTATACTACGGGACTCCACCTGACGTATGCCTTCGAGGGAAGGAAAAAACATGATGTGAATAGGCCCTAATATAAATGTTAATACTGTACTATAATATAATGGTGAGACATTAGTATTTATATTCTATTACCTCACTATAATATAAATACTAAGGCCCAGATTTACTAATACTGACTTTTCATATGTCACTTTTCTGACAGAAGAGCCCTGGAGCAAGATGTGGCAAATTTACTAAAAAGGCGTCTCCCTACAGGTGTGATGGGCGCTACAATCTGAAATCTATGCCAGCTACGGGTTGCTGTCTATTTTTACTATAATTTACGACAATTTCTGGCATAAATTAATATAAATTTGTCAGCCAGGGTTGGCCCTGCCCCTTCTTGCTAAGCCACACCCAATTTTTTGAATGTGGCAAGAGCTATACCTAACTATATTATAATTTCTAGTACCGCACTATAATATATACACTAGTACCTCACTATATTATAATGTCTAGTACCGCACTATAATATATACACTAGTACCTCACTATATTATAATGTCTAGTACCGCACTATAATATATACACTAGTACCTCACTATATTATAATGTCTAGTACCGCACTATAATATATACACTAGTACCTCACTATATTATAATGTCTAGTACCGCACTATAATATATACACTAGTACCTCACTATATTATAATGTCTAGTACCGCACTATAATATATACACTAGAACCTCACTATATTATAATGTCTAGTACCTCACTATAATATATACACTAATACCTCACTATAATATATACACTAATACCTCACCATTATATAACACAGTTACACAGGTCAGGACATCCACAACCACTCACAGTCCTTAGTAACCAGCAGTCAGGGTGATAGATCTAGGCCAGACGATCCTGTATTATCTAGTAATAGTATTAGCGGCTTTGATCCAGGGTTTATAACTGATCGCCATTTTCTGGGGTCAAGAAGGAATTTTCCCCCTGTGATACTAATTGGCCAAACGTGTCCAGGGTTTTTTGCCTTCTTCTGGATCAACAGCGTTAGGTGTAGGGATGTCCTTTACATTAATAATATACATATAAAAATACATATAATAAAATGACTCTTCTTCCATATAACAAGTCTCCTGTGTCCTTATTCTCAGCATGTGGTGGAGTTTAGTATCTAGCGGAGCTTTCAGGGCTTTGTGGTAAAGTGTTTTTCATATATAGATCACTATTAAAAAACAAATCTAATATTTTATTTTATCTGCTTCTCGCACATTGATCGTGGCTATTATCACACAGTTATTGGGCAGGGGGGTGATATTCAGCAAAATAAAGGAGCCTATGAAAGTCTTTATCGCTGTGGAAAGCTGAGGGCGGCTGCTCATTTCCCTGCAAATACCTATGTGGTTTTATACAATGTTCATTCACATTTAAGGGGTTGTGCAGGATTAGAAATACATAGCTGCTATCATAAAAAAAAAAACAGTGCCACACAAGTCCACAGGTTCATTGTGGTATTGCAGTAAATAGAGTATACACTTCAATAGAGCTGAGCTGCAGTACCAGACACAACCCATGGACAAGTGTGGCGCTGTTTCTGGAACAAAGTAGCCAAGTTTTGCTCTCCGCTCTGGCTCATAGATGGCCAGGTCTTAAAGGGAATGTGTTGCCAGCAAAACATGTTTTTTTTTTTTTAGTTAAACAATTAGTGTGTAGGTGATTAAACATTGTTCTAATTTTTTATTTTTTTTTCACGAGTCAGGAAATATTATAAATTGGATTCTAATTTATAATATTTCCCATTGCTGGTCACTAGATGGAGCCATTCCCAAAATTGCAGCATTGCATGTGGTAAAGCAACCACATTGCTTTATGCTGCAAAATTGGGTAAAAATCCCTCGCTCTAGTGAGCTCTCAGAATCCCCCCCTCCTTTATCCTGGCTAGTGCCGGGAGAAACGAGGGGTTTGAACGGTCTAACCTCCTACACTGTGTGTCGCCATTTTTTGAGCTAACACACAGTGTAGTAGGTTTACATACAGTAGTAAACACACACTAAAACACAAACATACATAGAAATCACTTACCTGCTCCAGTCGCCGCCGCTCCCTCCGGTCCATCCGCTCCGTCTGCTGCCGCTGCTCCATGTGCACAAGTCCGGAAGCCGCGACCGGAAGTAGTAATCTTACTGTCCGGCCGCGACTTCCGGTCCACAGGAAAATGGCGCCGGACGGCGCGCATTTCAAATTGAACTGTGTGGGAGCGGCGCATGCGCCGTTCCCACACAGCGGCGTACATGATAGTGGATGGAACGGGCCCCGTTCGCAGTCCCTATGGGACTGGAGCTGCCGTATTCCATGTCTGTATGTGTCGTTAATCGACACATATAGAAATGGAAAAAAAAAATGGCAGCCCCCATAGGGAAGAAAAAGTGTAAAAATAAAAAAAAGTAACACACAAACACACAAATTAATCCAAATGTTTTTAATAAAGCACTAACATCTTTAACATATTAAAAAAAAAATTGTGGTGACACTGTTCATTTAAAGGGGTTGTTCGGGCACAGACAGGTTTTTCATACTGATGACCTACCTCAGGATAGGTCATAAGTATATGATCGGTGGGGGTCCGACACCTGGACCACGCACTGATCAGTTGCTCTGGCTGCTTCCTGGCTAAACAAGAAAACCCATTTATGGGCTCAGAAAATAACAGACAAGGTAACTGTACATATGCGCATGGTCAGTGGCATACATACAAGAGAGGGGACACCATAACAAAAGACCATAATGGGCTCACCATTACTGTGCCAGGTTATGCCACCCGGGACAGTAGGGCCAGGTTGTTGTTTCCTTCACGCTCTTTCAATGACCCTTGAGCCAATTCTCTACCTTTTTGTTTGCTTGCAATATAGATTGTCTGTAGAGGGGAGTCCTGCAGAGGTTCCTTCACCAAGCAGCCAATGGGATTAACTAGGGCCCCATAGGAGCCGCATTGTCTACGATATGTATGACCTTAGTCCATTAAAGGGGTTGTCTAGTTTAGAAAAACATTTTTGAATCACCATATTAGAGAATTTTGTATTCCGAATCATGATCTCCTGACCAGAGTGGAGAAAGTCTACAAAGAGCGCCCCTCACTGTGGAGGACCAAACACATTCATACATTACATGTACAGTCTAGTCATATCAATGAGACCTGTGTAATGTTTATTTATTGCAAGAGAACTGGACATTTCATACCAGATTCCCTCTTAGATTAAGTTGATGGCTGGAGGTCCCAGAAGTAGGACACCCTCTGATCAGATGAAAATACGGGGAAGAATTCTAACAAAAAGAAATTATGCAAAAAAAATAAAAGTTTTTAAAGCAGTTCTTGGACGATCTCTACGTGTTAGAAGGGTCCCATGACAATAAACCGATGGTAAAGTGTCCCCCTGCTGAGACCCCAAGCAATCAGATGTTGTCTGTTGGGTTACCTGGTAGTAAGTGTATAATTTTCCTGCAGCGCCCCCACAAGGAGTATTAAGCATTGTACAGTGCCCATTCATATCAATGTGCTGTCTGTGTAATACAGGACAGGTCATGAGATGGGGAACCTGAACATAGGACCACACTCTATTATAACAGAATTCCCTAGTAGGATGAAAATGGGTTTTTGAAACTGGACATCTCCTTTAAATGTGCCTGTGTCATATGTAAAACATAATGTCATTTTTGTCAACCTGGCCGATATTAAAGTGGTTTTCCGATCTTTAGAAACGGTGTGCAAATGGATTGATTAGTAATGTACTGTCTGTAGCTGAAGTGTCTCTGTAACCCGGTCTCATATGTAGTCACATTACCAGCACTTATTTTCTGCTTGTGTAATGTCCTGTTCACTGTACATGTGGTTACCTCCCCTCTCCCCATAACATGTCTTTTACCTCCAGTGATCCCTGCTCTCTAGTCTCCCTCCACATCTCTGGTGGGATCTTGTTTTCTGCAGGTAGCACTACTACATTATCTGTACTCCGAGAGTTATCACTATGTTATCTGTGGTGTTACATAGGACTGCAGGTGACAGCTACTACATTATCTGTACTCCGAGAGTTATCACTATGTTATCTGTGGTGCCCCCTGGGCCGGTCCCCCCATAGACATTTAGGGCCATGGCCGCCCATTGCTGTAAAATGTGTAAAAAAGTTGCGGCAGCGCAGAGGAGGGATGGGGACTGGAGTGGGAGCAGTTTAATGCAATTCACGGTGTTCTCAGGCAGAGTGTGTGTGCTCCGGGTGACTGCATTATACATCAGATGTGACATCATAGAATGCAACCGTCCGGTGGTCACACTTGACGACGGCAAAAGCGACAAGGGGCCAAACAAGCACCCTCCTAACTAATAAATGCACATTGACACTGATAATAAAGCTGTGATGGGCACCTTTAATTAAAGACACCTGTAGAGAGTACCCAACACAGTACTACTACCTGTATATAGCATTACAACCACCCAGAACTAGCCAGATTCAACACCACAGCAGAAGCCTAGCATTACCAGAAAGGGGAAGGGCCATGGTGTTTAAACCTTCCCAGCCGAATGATTCCACCCTAATAACGATGGCAAGTCAGGGTTCGCCTGTTCACCAGCTAACATTAAGCCTCACCTTGGTAATGGACACAGACAGAGGCCATTACTAAAGTAGTAATAATAAAGTTATGAAAAAAAACATAAGCTATTGTCTTATTTTGCACCTTAATTTTATTTTTCTTGTCTTGTTACGTGTCATCCCTTTCCTTTCTTTTTTATTACCCTATGTTGTGTTCAGTCTGTGAGTGCTTCAGACAATATACTCTCCGCCCCAATTCATTATTAATTTTTATTTATTTATCTTCACGTAGTATTTCCCTACATATGTACACACTTCATTTATATATTTTTTTCATAGCACGGCTTGTTTTATGCCTCCTTTTAATTGTTCTTTAGAACCACACTGTCACACTATTTTACAATTTGCTCTGTTTACAAATTATGGTATTTTGACAAATGTCCTCGTATACATACATAATGCATTACACGCAAACAGATATCATTCTACTTACCAGACTCATAAGTCCATTATTACGATGTGTGCGCATGCCCATACCCGGCCGTTGTCGCGACACTGTCCCCGCTCCGTCTCTGTTGATGCACTGCGCATGCCCGGAACTCCCGCTACGCGTCGGGAATCCGGATGTGCGCTCCAGCATATGGAGGCGGAAATGGGGCAGTCCTCGCTTCCGGCCGTGTCACTGGGCATGCGCCAATAATCATCGGCATTTCTCTGTAGAGGCACACAATATAAAAGGGTTGCAAGATATAGGACACAGACACACATCTCCCCCTGAGGAAGCAATCTAATAGCGAAACGCGCTTTGGGGCTTTTGTGCTGGAGCACTTATCGGACTGCAACCACAACAAACTATGGGTAAGCTTTTGTCCATGTATCTGTGTACTAACACCTGACTAAGATAGCTGGAATCCTTCTTTATCTGCTTGAGACTCAACATAGAGTTTATACAACTTTGTTACTCTCCATATGGGGAAAAAAAATATTTTGAACATCTGATAGGATTTGATTTGTGACAATATAGCCAACCCAGCTTGTACATCAGTAATGCTGATATTTGCTCCCTAAACCTTTTTACTAGGGTCTTGTCCTTATATTGTATTATATATACACATTGTGTTTTTACATAATTGTCTGTCCTTATATGTTAATAAAATTTCTACTTTTTATATATATTCCTGGCTATAAGCTCTTCTTTTTCTCTGTGTTCTGATATATTTAAACGGAGCTGCCTATTTGATCATATATGGGGGGTCGTTCTTTGAACCATACCTAGCCCGCAGTACTAATGCTTTTTGGAGTGCATATATTGAGAATTAAAATTAAGACTACAAACTAGGAATTACTCTAATAGAAGCATAAAAGTAGGCTATAACAGCATTACGAACAAACAGAACCGATCTCCGAACTCCAAAGAAAAAAGATCTTGAATTTCCACGCCAACCAAGATTTATTACCGACTATCATGAAGATTGGAACCAAATGCTTGATATTTTAAACAAACACTGGCATGTCCTAAAAACTGATATAGATCTGGAAAAAATTCTGGGAGAAAGAATTCCCACAGGATATCGTAAGAGTAAAAGTATCTCAGATATATTGGTTTCAAGTCATTTCTCCCGAACGAATAATCAACCAAAAATCCTAGCACCAGGATTCCATCCTTGCAAGCTATGCAGGCAATGTAAAATTCTAAAAAGTACAAAGACCTTTCTGAATGGGTCAGGTAAGAGTTACACAATAAAGGAACACATTAGATGTTCATCAACAGGTGTCATTTACTGCCTCGAGTGCCCTTGTGGCCTTAGATATGTAGGAAAGACAAAAAGAGAACTGAGGATTAGTATCAGAGAGCATATTGGTTCTATCCTAAATTATGAGAAAAACAAACTAGACAGCCAGGTACAAAATAAACCCTTTACCCCGACCCCAATCGCTAGACATTACAAGCAATTACATAATCTAGATTGGGTAAACCTCAAAGGATGGGCAATTTGCCAACTCAAAATGGGCATAAGAGGAGGCAATTTGGATGAGGCCCTTCTAAAAAGAGAAAGTCAGTGGATTTTTCAGATGAATCCTGTCAATCCAAATGGCCTAAATGAGAGTTTTAATTTTGGTTGCTTTCTGTGAATAAAAATCTTTTAAAAACCCTTTTGATACATAGACAATTAATTAACCTTTACTGGTAATTCATCATAAGTATGAAAAAGATATTTTGGTAATTTATTACGCTAAATATTTTGTACCCCTACCTATTTCTTTTCTTTTCCTATAAAATATAAAAATTGGTTGAGGACTGCCTATGGATGTCATTTCAGTATATGGAAGAATATCAACTAGATGAAAAATATGGAATGGGAGATAAATCTACACATAGAAAATGATGTACTTCAGATAATGCAATAAATATTGACAAATTGAGTCTAGTGATCCTCTACAAACTCCCTAGACGATATTAGAGATATCTTTCTCGTCATATTTGATTGAGCTATACACTTGTATATGGAAAATAGTTTGATATAAATGAATCTGAGGTATAGTTGATATCCATATGTAATTTGGAAACTCACAACTTGAATAGATAAGGAAACTAATAGCAACGGTTAATATCATAATAAAACACCATTCTAAATGGATTTTTCTGTTAAAAGAGAACATTGAGCCTCAGGACAGATATTTAGAATTGATCTACCTGTCATCCACACACTGCTATATTTAAAACAATCCTATTGGCCCACTTGGCTGTCACTCAATACTTACGAAACTTAAGGGCGTCAGAACCGGCGGGTTACACCACAAGAGGAAGCCGGAATGCCGGCGAAACGCGCGTCGGGTGTCCAGTCATACTAATGAAATCAATGTATAAGGTCCTAGCCTTATCAAATGCTACCAGCAACAACAAATAATAGTCGATAGAGACTTACATGTGGAAGCGCTGCTCCCTGTAGGAGAGCGGTGCGTGTACTATGACAGACGCTGCAGGGTGAAATCCCTGACAGCGCTTACTAAGCCAGCTGACCTGTAAAGCGGGCTAACCAGACCACTAATAGTGCTGCTATTCACTGCCTTTTCCGTGAAAACGGAGACATAGAAAATAAACAGCAAGCAGCTCACGAATATAGCACATTACTAAGTGCAACTCTAATTGAATTTATAGCGCTCACAAAGCACGCTCACATATACAAGCGGCTTTGTCAATATTACAATCTGCTGCTGTTCACTGCCCTTCACGGAAAGCGGCGATAACAGACAGCAAGTAGCCCATAAATATAGCAGATTACACAGTAAAAATGTTATCTGCAAACAGGCGAAACATATCACTGCTGATCCCAATAACGAGGAACGGTAGTGCATGCTATATGCAACACACAAGCTATCTGGCTGTAATACCGCATAGTGCCACTGTTCACAGCCCTTTATAAATGTCATGTGGGAACTAACTATGAGCACATTATAATCAGAGCACTCTCTATAGTGCTCATTCACACAGATTACCGCACCGCAGCTATTTCTGTCAGAGATGGCCAGCGGGGTATAACAATACAATGTGGACTGCTGTAGGAATCGAATAATTATAATTGACCAAAATATAAAAAACCAAACCAGCACAATATTATATTGCAATTCATCCCAATGAATATAGATTAACAGCAAGTGCAGATACTTTCATTGAACATAAGAGAACTTTAAATTACTGACAATATCTATAGAATAGCAAGCTTATACTGACATAATCCGTGCACAGCATAGAACAAGAATTTGATACAATGTCTATTTACAAATAGAAAACAATGTAACTGTCAGTGCACACATAAACTGATACAATGTTCAATGACTGACAGCTAATGCTGATTCACACAGTGTATACAATAAGCCAGTGTGATCAGATTTTTACTCACCTCAGCAAGTAATAAAGTCCAACCTTGTTGTTACATGATAGTAGCAATAGATAATAGAGTATATATAAGACAAATTTTGTTCTTCAAGTACAGGACAAGGGGTCTTCTGCACTGCTATAAAAATTTGACCTACATTGAGAAATATATAGAAATATTTTTTAGAATTATTTTAACCAAAATATATTAATAAAGTTTATTGTTTTCAATTCCTAATAGGAACCACAATTCTTTTCCCCTTTTCCTATTTCCAAAATACAAATAATGCTGCTGCTTAGCGTATCACAATCGGTCTTCAAACAAACTTTCTAAAATATATAATATTATATATATATATAGTGTGCATTTCCCTACATTGGCCACATGATGGTGCTGCTGCTTAGCGTATCACAATCGGGCTTCAAAGAAACTTTCTAAAATATATAATATATAGATATAGTGTGCATTTCCCAGCATTGACCACACGATGGCACTGCTGCTCAGCGTATCACTAGGCTGCCTGCATTACATTCAATTTAGTGAGATTTCTCACCACACGATGGCGCTGCTGCTTAGCGTATCACAATCGGGCTTCAAACAAACTTTCTAAAATATATAATATATAGATATAGTGTGCATTTCCCAGCATTGACCACACGATGGCGGTGCTGCTCACCGTATCACTAGGCTGCTTGCATTACATCCAATTTAGTGAGATTTCTCAGCATTGACCACACGTTGGCGCTGCTGCTTAGCGTATCACAATCGGGCTTCAAACAAACTTTCTAAAATATATAATATATAGATATAGTGTGCATTTCCTGCATTGACCACACGATGGCACTGCTGCCCAGCGTATCACTAGGCTGCCTGCCTTACATTCAATTTAGTGTGATTTCTCAACATTGACCACACGATGGCGCTGCTGCTTAGCATATCCCAATCGGGCTTCAAACAAACTTTATCAAATAAATAATATATAGATATAGTGTGCATTTCCCAGCATTGACCACACGATGGCACTGCTGCTCAGCGTATCACCAGGCTGCCTGCATTACATTCAATTTAGTGAGATTTCTCAGCATTGACCACACGATGGCGCTGCTACTTAGCGTATCACAATCGGTTGTCAAACAATCTTTCTAAAATATATAATATATAGATATAGTATGCATTTCTCAGCATTGACCACACTATGACGCTGCTGCTTAGCGTATCACAATCGGGCTTCAAAGAAACTTTCTTAAATATATAATATATAGATATAGTGTGCATTTCCCAGCATTGACCACACGATGGCACTGCTGCTCAGCATATCACTAGGCTGCCTGCATTACATTCAATTTAGTGAGATTTCTCAGCATTGACCACACGATGGCACTGCTGCTTAGCGTATCACAATCGGGCTTCAAACAAACTTTCTAAAATATATAATATATAGATATAGTGCGCATTTCCCTGCATTGACCACATGATGGCGCTGCTGCTCAGCGTATCACTAGGCTGCCTGCATTACATTCAATTTAGTGAGATTTCTCAACATTGACCACACGATGGCGCTGCTGCTTAGCATATCCCAATCGGGCTTCAAACAAACTTTCTAAAATATATAATATATAGATATAGTGTGCATTTCCCAGCATTGACCACACGATGGCGGTGCTGCTCACCGTATCACTAGGCTGCTTGCATTACATCCAATTTAGTGAGATTTCTCAGCATTGACCACACGATGACGCTGCTGCTTAGCATATCACAATCGGGCTTCAAACAAACTTTATCAAATAAATAATATATAGATATAGTGTGCATTTCCTGCATTGACCACACGATGGCACTGCTGCCCAGCGTATCACTAGGCTGCCTGCCTTACATTCAATTTAGTGTGATTTCTCAACATTGACCACACGATGGAGCTGCTGCTTAGCATATCCCAATCGGGCTTCAAACAAACTTTATCAAATAAATAATATATAGATATAGTGTGCATTTCCCAGCATTGACCACACGATGGCACTGCTGCTCAGCGTATCACCAGGCTGCCTGCATTACATTCAATTTAGTGAGATTTCTCAGCATTGACCACACGATGGCGCTGCTACTTAGCGTATCACAATCGGTTGTCAAACAATCTTTCTAAAATATATAATATATAGATATAGTGTGCATTTCCCTACATTGACCACATGATGGTGCTGCTGCTTAGCGTATCACAATCGGGCTTCAAACAAACTTTCTAAAATATATAATATATAGATATAGTGTACATTTCCCAGCATTGACCACACGATGGCGCTGCTGCTCAGCGTATCACTAGGCTGCCTGCATTACATTCAATTTAGTGAGATTTCTCAGCATTGACCACACTATCACGCTGCTGCTTAGCATATCCCAATCGGGCTTCAAACAAACTTCCTAAAATATATAATATAGATGTAGTGTGCATTTCCCAACATTGACCACATGATGGCGCTGCTGCTGTTCAGCGTATCACTAGGCTGCCTGCATTACATTCAATTTAGTGAGATTTCTCAGCATTGACCACACTATCACGCTGCTGCTTAGCATATCCCAATCGGGCTTCAAACAAACTTTCTAAAATATATAATATATAGATATAGTGTGCATTTCCCAGCATTGACCACACGATGGCGGTGCTGCTCACCGTATCACTAGGCTGCTTGCATTACATCCAATTTAGTGAGATTTCTCAGCATTGACCACACGATGACGCTGCTGCTTAGCATATCACAATCGGGCTTCAAACAAACTTTATCAAATAAATAATATATAGATATAGTGTGCATTTCCTGCATTGACCACACGATGGCACTGCTGCCCAGCGTATCACTAGGCTGCCTGCCTTACATTCAATTTAGTGTGATTTCTCAACATTGACCACACGATGGAGCTGCTGCTTAGCATATCCCAATCGGGCTTCAAACAAACTTTATCAAATAAATAATATATAGATATAGTGTGCATTTCCCAGCATTGACCACACGATGGCACTGCTGCTCAGCGTATCACCAGGCTGCCTGCATTACATTCAATTTAGTGAGATTTCTCAGCATTGACCACACGATGGCGCTGCTACTTAGCGTATCACAATCGGTTGTCAAACAATCTTTCTAAAATATATAATATATAGATATAGTGTGCATTTCCCTACATTGACCACATGATGGTGCTGCTGCTTAGCGTATCACAATCGGGCTTCAAACAAACTTTCTAAAATATATAATATATAGATATAGTGTACATTTCCCAGCATTGACCACACGATGGCGCTGCTGCTCAGCGTATCACTAGGCTGCCTGCATTACATTCAATTTAGTGAGATTTCTCAGCATTGACCACACTATCACGCTGCTGCTTAGCATATCCCAATCGGGCTTCAAACAAACTTCCTAAAATATATAATATAGATGTAGTGTGCATTTCCCAACATTGACCACATGATGGCGCTGCTGCTGTTCAGCGTATCACTAGGCTGCCTGCATTACATTCAATTTAGTGAGATTTCTCAGCATTGACCACACTATCACGCTGCTGCTTAGCATATCCCAATCGGGCTTCAAACAAACTTTCTAAAATATATAATATATAGATATAGTGTGCATTTCCCTACATTGACCACATGATGGTGCTGCTGCTTAGCGTATCACAATCAGGCTTCAAACAAACTTTCTAAAATATATAATATATAGATATAGTGTGCATTTCCCAGCATTGACCACACGATGGCACTGCTGCTCAGCGTATCACTAGGCTGCCTGCATTACATTCAATTTAGTGAGATTTCTCAGCATTGACCACACGATGGCGCTGCTGCATAGCGTATCACAATCGGGCTTCGAACAGACTTTCTAAAATATATAATATATAGATATAGTGTGCATTTCCCTACATTGACCACATGATGGTGCTGCTGCTTAGCGTATCACAATCGGGCTTCAAACAAACTTTCTCAAATATATAATATATAGATATATTGTGCATTTCCCTGTATTGACCACACGATGGCGGTGCTGCTCAGCGTATCACTAGGCTGCCCGCATTACATCCAATTTAGTGAGATTTCTCAGCATTGACCACACGATGGCGCTGCTGCTTAGAGTATCACAATCGGGCTTCAAACAAACGTTCTAAAATATATAATATATAGATATAGTGTGCATTTCCCTGCATTGACCACACGATGGCGCTACTGCTCAGCGTATCACTAGGCTGCCTGCATTACATTAAATTTAGTGAGATTTCTCAGCATTGACCACACGATGGCGCTGCTGCTTCGAATATCACAATAGGGCTTCAAACACACTTTCTAAAATATATAATATATAGATATAGTGTGCATTTCCCTGCATTGACCACACGATGGCGCTGCTGCTCAGCGTATTACTAGGCTGCCTGCCTTACATTAAATTTAGTGAGATTTCTCAACATTGACCACACGATGGCGCTGCTGCTTCGCGTATCACAATCGGGCTTCAAACAAACTTTATAAAATATATAATATATAGATATAGTGTGCATTTCCCAGCATTGACCACACGATGGCACTGCTGCTCAGCGTATCACTAGGCTGCCTGCATTACATTCAATTTAGTGAGATTTCTCAGCATTGACCACACGATGGCGCTGCTGCATAGCGTATCACAATGGGGCTTCGAACAGACTTTCTAAAATATATAATATATAGATATAGTGTGCATTTCCCTGCATTGACCACACGATGGCGCTGCTGCTCAGCGTATCACTAAGCTGCCCGCATTACATTCAATTTAGTGAGATTTCTCAGCATTCACCACACGATGGCGCTGCTGCTTAGCGTATCACAATCGGGCTTCACACAAACTTTCTAAAATATATAATATATAGATATAGTGTGCATTTCCTGCATTGACCACACGATAGCACTGCTGCCCAGCGTATCACTAGGCTGCCTGCCTTACATTCAATGTAGTGAGATTTCTCAACATTGACCACACGATGGCGCTGCTGCTTAGCATATCCCAATCGGGCTTCAAACAAACTTTCTCAAATATATAATATATAGATATAGTGTGCATTTCCCAGCATTGACCACATGATGGCGCTGCTGCTCAGCGTATCACTAGGCTGCCTGCATTACATCCAATTTAGTGAGATTTCTCAGCATTGACCACACGATGGTGCTGCTGCTTCGCGTATCACAATCGGGCTTCAAACAAACTTCCTAAAATATATAATATATAGATATAGTGCGCATTTCCCTGCATTGACCACACGATGGCGCTGCTGCTCAGCGTATCACTAGGCTGCCTGCATTACATTCAATTTAGTGAGATTTCTTAGCATTGACCACACGATGGCGCTGCTGCCTAGCGAATCACAATCGGGCTTCAAACCAACTTTCTAAAATATATAATATATAGATATAGTGTGCATTTCCCAGCATTGACCACACGATGGCACTGCTGCTCAGCGTATCACTAGGCTGCCTGCATTACATCCAATTTAGTGAGATTTCTCAGCATTGACCACACGATTGTGCTGCTGCTTCGCGTATCACAATCGGGCTTCAAACAAACTTCCTAAAATATATAATATAGATATAGTGTGCATTTCCCAGCATTGACCACATGATGGCGCTGCTGCTCAGCGTATCACTAGGCTGCCTGCCTTACATTCAATTTAGTGAGATTTCTCAGCATTGACCACACGATGGCGCTGCTGCTTAGCGTATCACAATCGGGCTTCAAACAAACTTCCTAAAATATATAATATATAGATATAGTGCGCATTTCCCTGCATTGACCACACGATGGCGCTGCTGCTCAGCGTATCACTAGGCTGCCTGCATTACATCCAATTTAGTGAGATTTCTCAGCATTGACCACACGATGGCGCTGCTGCTTCGCGTATCACAATCGGGCTTCAAACAAACTTCCTAAAATATATAATATAGATATAGTGTGCATTTCCCAGCATTGACCACATGATGGCGCTTGCTGCTCAGCGTATCACTAGGCTGCCTGCCTTACATTCAATTTAGTGAGATTTCTTAGCATTGACCACACGATGGCGCTGCTGCCTAGCGAATCACAATCGGGCTTCAAACCAACTTTCTAAAATATATAATATATAGATATAGTGTGCATTTCCCAGCATTGACCACATGATGGCGCTGCTGCTCAGCGTATCACTAGGCTGCCTGCATTACATCCAATTTAGTGAGATTTCTCAGCATTGACCACACGATGGTGCTGCTGCTTCGCGTATCACAATCGGGCTTCAAACAAACTTCCTAAAATATATAATATATAGATATAGTGCGCATTTCCCTGCATTGACCACATGATGGCGCTGCTGCTCAGCGTATCACTAGGCTGCCTGCATTACATTCAATTTAGTGAGATTTCTTAGCATTGACCACACGATGGCGCTGCTGCCTAGCGAATCACAATCGGGCTTCAAACCAACTTTCTAAAATATATAATATATAGATATAGTGTGCATTTCCCAGCATTGACCACACGATGGCACTGCTGCTCAGCGTATCACTAGGCTGCCTGCATTACATCCAATTTAGTGAGATTTCTCAGCATTGACCACACGATTGTGCTGCTGCTTCGCGTATCACAATCGGGCTTCAAACAAACTTCCTAAAATATATAATATAGATATAGTGTGCATTTCCCAGCATTGACCACATGATGGCGCTGCTGCTCAGCGTATCACTAGGCTGCCTGCCTTACATTCAATTTAGTGAGATTTCTCAGCATTGACCACACGATGGCGCTGCTGCTTAGCGTATCACAATCGGGCTTCAAACAAACTTCCTAAAATATATAATATATAGATATAGTGCGCATTTCCCTGCATTGACCACACGATGGCGCTGCTGCTCAGCGTATCACTAGGCTGCCTGCATTACATCCAATTTAGTGAGATTTCTCAGCATTGACCACACGATGGCGCTGCTGCTTCGCGTATCACAATCGGGCTTCAAACAAACTTCCTAAAATATATAATATAGATATAGTGTGCATTTCCCAGCATTGACCACATGATGGCGCTTGCTGCTCAGCGTATCACTAGGCTGCCTGCCTTACATTCAATTTAGTGAGATTTCTTAGCATTGACCACACGATGGCGCTGCTGCCTAGCGAATCACAATCGGGCTTCAAACCAACTTTCTAAAATATATAATATATAGATATAGTGTGCATTTCCCAGCATTGACCACATGATGGCGCTGCTGCTCAGCGTATCACTAGGCTGCCTGCATTACATCCAATTTAGTGAGATTTCTCAGCATTGACCACACGATGGTGCTGCTGCTTCGCGTATCACAATCGGGCTTCAAACAAACTTCCTAAAATATATAATATATAGATATAGTGCGCATTTCCCTGCATTGACCACACGATGGCGCTGCTGCTCAGCGTATCACTAGGCTGCCTGCATTACATTCAATTTAGTGAGATTTCTTAGCATTGACCACACGATGGCGCTGCTGCCTAGCGAATCACAATCGGGCTTCAAACCAACTTTCTAAAATATATAATATATAGATATAGTGTGCATTTCCCAGCATTGACCACACGATGGCACTGCTGTTCAGCGTATCACTAGGCTGCCTGCATTACATCCAATTTAGTGAGATTTCTCAGCATTGACCACACGATTGTGCTGCTGCTTCGCGTATCACAATCGGGCTTCAAACAAACTTCCTAAAATATATAATATAGATATAGTGTGCATTTCCCAGCATTGACCACATGATGGCGCTGCTGCTCAGCGTATCACTAGGCTGCCTGCCTTACATTCAATTTAGTGAGATTTCTCAGCATTGACCACACGATGGCGCTGCTGCTTAGCGTATCACAATCGGGCTTCAAACAAACTTCCTAAAATATATAATATATAGATATAGTGCGCATTTCCCTGCATTGACCACACGATGGCGCTGCTGCTCAGCGTATCACTAGGCTGCCTGCATTACATCCAATTTAGTGAGATTTCTCAGCATTGACCACACGATGGCGCTGCTGCTTCGCGTATCACAATCGGGCTTCAAACAAACTTCCTAAAATATATAATATAGATATAGTGTGCATTTCCCAGCATTGACCACATGATGGCGCTTGCTGCTCAGCGTATCACTAGGCTGCCTGCCTTACATTCAATTTAGTGAGATTTCTTAGCATTGACCACACGATGGCGCTGCTGCCTAGCGAATCACAATCGGGCTTCAAACCAACTTTCTAAAATATATAATAGATGTACACATCACATACACTATATATACACACATGTACATATCACATACACTATATATACACACATGTACACATCTCATACACTATATATACAAGTGTACACATCACATACACTATATGAAAAAATAGAGCAAGGAAGCAGCACTCAATAGCAAAAAATTAAGTTTATTCACCCAACACAGCAACGTTTCACTTCCTCCATGGAATCATTTTCAAGCGTGAAAATGCTTCCATGGAGGAAGTGAAACGTTGCTGTGTTGGGTGAATAAACTTAATTTTTTGCTATTGAGTGCTGCTTCCTTGCTCTATTGTTCCATATACTACATTGGGAGAGCGTCACTCCCTGTTATCTGAAGCTTAGCACCAGCCGCATTTGTTTTTTTTTGCACAGTGCTGCTCCTATTGTATGTTTGATCCTCACATACACTATATATACACACATGTATACATCACATACACTATATATACACACATGTACACATCACATACACTATATATACACACATGTACACATCAAATACACTATATATACACATGTACACATCATATACACTATATATACACACATGTACACATCACATACACTATGTATACACACATGTACACATCACATACACTATATATACACATGTACACATCAAATACACTATATATACACATGTACACATCACATACACTATATATACACATGTACACATCACATACACTATATACACATGAACACATCACACACTATATATACACATCTACACATCACATACACTATATACACACACATGTACACATCACAAATATGCACATTACATGCACACATTATAGACATATAAAGTACACATTGTAACCTCACATGCACTTACGTTTTATGTAGGATAATTGTGAAGGGAGTTCTGCAGCTTGATGGCCCAACCCAGTGCCGCAGACAGACTCCCCTCCCCCTCCCTCATGTCCCGAATGATAACAGCAGCAGCAGCAGCCCGAGGAGAGGTGTAAAGAGTAGGGAGGGGGGCTGGAGGAGGAGATGGTTGAAACGGCAGCGCTTTTAGTCTTTTTATTTCTGTCAGCGAGTTAATTGTAAAGATAAAGACTCGCCCAATATCCACGTTTTAATGTTCTGTTAGTGTCTTCATCATACTGGACGGGTGAGATAATGTGATTGATAGAAGATAAGCGGCGGTTTCCCTATTTATGGCGGTATCACAACAGTAACCACATTGGCCTCTCACATTATTAATGAATTGCTGTGAGGCCTCCCCTCCTGAATAGTGGATGTATGTAACATATAGGGTAAGGGCACACAGGGGGGATACGCTGCGTAAAAGTACACAGCGTATCCGGCATGGGAGCCGCAGGAAATTTCGCCAGAAAAAATGCACAAAATTGTGGTGCAGTTTTTCGATTGGAATCTCCACTGCGGAAATACAGCTAGAAAAAAACTAAACTTTTTTCGGATTCGCGATTTTTGCAGGCGGAATCGCAGCTTTTTCATTGCAAAAATCACAACATTTGGCTGTCAAACGACGACGAGTAAATTACAGGTCGTCTGCACAGTACGTCGGCAAGCCCATTCAAATGAATGGGCAGATGTTTGCCGACGTATTGTAGCCCTATTTTCAGACATAAAACGAGGCATAATACGCCTCATATACGTCTGAAAATAGGTCGTGTGAACCCAGCCTAAGCATCAAATGTTTTTTGATGTGCTTTTTGGAGCTGTTTTTGGAGTTGTTGTTTTTTATTGACACAACTTTGAACGCCATAAAAATAAATACATTTAAACCGCCAGAATCAAAGTTTTTTCGTCACATCATCTCTTCCAAAAATTTTTATAAAAAGTGACTACAGCTCGTTCCACAAAAAACAAGCCCTCACACAGCTCAAAAGATAGAACAATAAAAAAAAATGATGGCTCTCAAAATGTTGTTTTTATTGCACAGTCAGGCTGGGTTCACACACACTATTTACGGACGTAATTTGGGCGTTTCAGCCCAGAATTACGTTCGAAAATGCGGCTCAAAAGCGTCGGCAAACATCTGCCCATTCATTTGAATGGGTCTTACGATGTTCTGTGCCGACGGTCATTTTTTCTACGCGCCGCTGTCAAAAGGCGGCACGTAAAAAAGACGCCCGCGTCGAAGAAGTGCCTGTCACTTCTTCAGACGTAAATGGAGCCGTTTTCCATGGACACCATGGAAAAACAGCTCCAATTACGTCCGTAATGGACGCAGCGAAAGACACCTGCACATGCCATTACGGCTGAAATTACGGTGCTGTTTTCTCCTGAAAACAGCACCGTAATTTCAGCCGTAACGGACGCTGCCGTGTGAACATACCCTCATTGCCATTGCAGTAAAAAACTGAAAATGAAAAAAATCTGAAAAATGGGCTGCAGTGGGAAGGGGTTAGAACTTTTTTGTTTACCTCTTTATTCCATTTGAGTTCCGTCAAAGTTTTCATGTTGTAACGGCTGCCGCACTGTTCCCCGTCTTCCCCATGGCCTCTGCTCCGATTCCTGCGCCCTCCATTACCTCATGTTCGTCCCGAGCTCCACTTACCATATCCGGACGCTCTGCTGTCCCTGGGCGGCGTCAGGTAAGTGCATCCCTTACCTCCCTCCGCGGCCGTCATCCTCGATGTACGGCTGCTGTCACTAGAGGGCGCGTAGCGCTGACTCGTTCTGTCTTAAAGGGCCAGCGCGCACCTTAATTCAAAAGACTTCCTATTTAAGGTTCCTCCTTCCTTTCATCCATGCTTGTTTAACAAAGTTCCCAGTGAGTTTCCCTGTGCCCTGGTTCTCTGTTTCCTTCCCTTCTGCCTTTGTCTGGATTAACCGTTGCTGACCTCTGCCTGAACTTGACTATCCTTGCCTGCCGCCTGCCTTGACCTATTGCTTCCATACCCATTACAACGCCTGCCGCCTGCTTTGAACTATTGCTTTCATACCCGTTACGACGTCTGCTGCCTGTCCTGACTTCTGCCTTTCCATCCGAACGCCTCTACCCGCTGTGCCAAGCGTTGACTGGGTTCCAAGCACCATCTCACAGGCGACACCGAGGATCGACAAACAAACAAACAAACAAACAAACAAACAAACCGGTGAGAACCATTATAGGTTGAACAAGCCATGTATCCCCTTGACACTGCCCTGCCTGACACGGCTGATATGGCAGAGGAGCTTTCTAGACAAAGCATCCGCCAAGATCAGCTTTTTCAGCTACTGCAAAATGTGTCCACTTGTTTGAACGAACTTGCGCCTCCGGTGCCTCCGATACCACTACCACAGCAAGCTCCTGTCTACAGTCCTGGACTACATTTACCTACGCCTGCCCGCTATGAGGGAGACCCCAAGACCTGCAGGGGATTTGTTAACCAATGCACCATCCATTTTGAAGTGATGGCGCATAATTTTTCCTCAGACCGGGCTAAGGTGGCCTACATTCTGTCCCTGCAGTCTGGCGAAGCGCTGGCGTGGGCATCGCCCTTGTGGGAGAGAAACGACCCCATCATGTACAACATTCAGAACTTTCTTTCCACTTTTAAAAGGGTGTTTGAAGAACCGGGTCGAGACTCTTCTGCAGCTTCCTCTACTCAAGCTCCGGCAAGAAACCTCCTCAGTAGGCCAATACGCCATTCAATTGCGCACCCTGGCTACAGAACTCCAGTGGAATAATGAGGCTTTGGTATCTACCTTCTGGGAGGGTCTGGCGGGCCGAATCAAGGATGAACTTGCTGGCCGAGACCTTCCACCGTCCTTGGATGACTTGATTACTCTTGTTAATCGAATAGATATACGTTTCCGTGAGAGACAACAAGAATCTGCTCGAGGGAATCGGACATCACGGTTGGCACCAACCTTCCAAAGGCCTCTTCTGGACTCATCTTCCACTCGGTCGGATGAACCCGAGCAGGTGGAGAGAACAAGACTCACGCCTGAGCAGCGCCAGAATAGACGCAAGTTGAATTTATGTTTGTATTGTGGTGGTAAAACGCACTTCCTCAAGGACTGTCCAGTGAGGCCGTAAAACTTCAACGCCTAGGGCAAGTAGGAGAGGCTACCCTAGGTGGAATACCTGCCTCTCAAAAGATGACCATACCAGCAAAACTGTCCTTTGCAGGAACCACTTTCTGCGTTTAAGCCTTCCTAGATTCCGGATCCGCTGGGAATTTTCTGTGCCAGTCCTTGGTAAATCGCTACCAAATCCCAGTGCAAAAACTAACCAAACTGTTGTCCATTGCTTCTGTAGATGGGAGGCTTCTACAGGAAACTATCTATCTCGTCACTGAGCACATTCTCTTGTTAACAGGGGCGCTGCACCAGGAAAGTATCTCCTTCTATGTTTTAAAGAACACTCTAAACCCTTTGCTACTGGGTCTACCGTGGTTGCAGAAGCACTCTCCTGTTATTCACTCGACTGGAGGTCAAATTACCCGCTGGAGTGACTTCTGTCACCAACATTGTCTACAATCTATTCGACCACCCATGCCTCAGTCTACAGAACCTAACTCAGCAGGACTTCCTATTCCATACAAAAGCTTCTCGGATGTTTTCTGTAAACAACAAGCTGACCTTCGTGGAGCTTATAACCTCATCCGTATCCGCGAGGGAGACAAATGGAAAACCGCATTCAACACTCGTGATGGGCATTTTGAATACCTCATCATGCCCTTTGGACATTGTAGTTCTCCTGCGGTTTTCCAGGCTTTTCTTAATGACATTTTTCGGGATCTGTTGTACAGCTGTGTGGTGGTATACCTAGATGACATTTTAATCTTTTCTCCCAATATTCAAACTCATTGTGTGCATGTGCGCCAAGTGTTACAGCGTCTGCAAGAAAACACTCTGTTTGCCAAACTAGAGAAATGCCTCTTCGAGAAAACCAGCCTGCCTTTCTTGGGGTATGACATTTCCGACCAGGAACTTCAAATGGATCCAACCAAGCTATCTTCTATTCTCAAGTGGCCTCGTCCGCAAGGACTCAAAGCTGTCCAACGCCTGCTGGGATTCGCAAATTATTACCGCCAGTTTATTCCTCATTTCTCCTCTATGACAGCTTCTATTTTTGCACTGACCAAAAAGGGGGTTAATGCCAAAGACTGGACCACGGAGGCTGAAGCCGCATTCCAAGCCCTTAAAATTGTCTTCTCCTTGGCTTCAGTCCTACATAGACCGGATTCCACCAAACCCTTTGTTCTGGAGGTCGATGCTTCATCTGTGGGAGTCAGAGCTATTCTTTCACAAAAGACTTGTAGAGGGAGACTGGTGGCCTATAGTTTTTTCCCCAAATCATTCACATCCGCTCCAAAAAATTATGGTATTGAAGATAAAGAACTTTTAGCTATTAAATTGGCCCTGGAGGAATGGAGACATTTGCTTGAGGATGCACGACATCCCATCATCATTTACACATATCATAAGAACCTCCTATACTTGCAGACTGCTCAACGCCTAAATTCTCGTCAAGCTCGGTGGGCATTATTCTTCTCCAGATTCGATTTTCAGCTTCACTACAGACCCACTGGAAAGAATACCAAGGCTGACGCTTTATCTCGCTGTTTTGACCCCACATACCAAGAGCCCAGGTCGCAGTTTATTATAGATCCTAAACGTATTATGAACGCTGCTCTAACTGAAGTGGTACACATTCCCAGAGGAAAGACCTACGTACCCCCTAAACAAAGGGATTGTGTTCTTCATTGGGGTCATGCCGCCAGGGTTTCTGGGCACCCTGGCATCAAAAAGACTCTGAATTTGATTGGCCGTGAGTACTGGTGGCCTTCCATGTCCCAAGACACTAAAGACTTTGTTTCAGCCTGCTCCACCTGCTCTCAAAATAAAGTCTCCCATTTAAGACCTGCTGGCCTTTTGCATCCTCTACCCATGCCTGACTCTCCCTGGTCGCACATTGCCATGGACTTCATCACCGATCTGCCTAGTTCTGCTGGGTGTACCGTGATCTGGGTTGTAGTGGATCGCTTTTCCAAGATGGCGCATTTCGTATCCCTCCATAACCATACGGGGGAATCTACCCGCTCTTATCCTTTCTTCTTGCTGTATGGCCAGCACCCAGGAATTCCCCTACCAGTCCCTGCGCCTTCTGAGGTTCCAGCTGCTAACACGGTCCACCGCGACTTCGTACGGATATGGCAGAAGGCCAAGGACTTTAAGAGAGATGCGGATAAAAGACGCAGGATACCACTGCAGCTCCCTCCTGGGGATAAAGTCTGACTGTCCACCCGGTACATACGTCTGAAGACCCCTTGTTACAAGCTAGCTCTTCGGTTTCTGGGTCCCTATGAGATAACAAAACAAATCAATCCAGTAACTTTCAGACTTCGCCTTCCTCGGTCTCTAAAAATCTCTAATTCCTTCCACATTTCTCTGCTGAAACCCACTATACTCAACCGATTTTCAAAAAAAATTCCTGTCCATCCTGCTCCTGCGGCTGATGCCGAATTTGAAATTCAAGAGATCCTGGATGTCAAACGAACACGGGGGAGATTATGGTACCTAGTGGACTGGAAAGATTATGGTCCTGAGGAGAGATCATGGGAGCCCGTGGAGAAAGTCAGCGCCCCAGCTCTCATCAAGGACTTTGAGCGAAGGTTTCCAAGCAAGCCAAAAAAGAGGGGGCGTAAAGGGGGGTACTGTAATGGCTGCCGTGCCTTTCCCCATCTTCCCCGCATCCTCTGCTCCAGTTCCTGCGCCCACTATTACCTCATGCTCGTCCCGAGCTCCACATACCAGATCCGGACGCTCTGCTGGCCCTGGGCGGCGTTAGGTAAGTGCGTCCCTTACCTCCCTCCGTGGCAGTCATTCTCGATGTGCGGCTGTAGTCACTACAGGGCGGGCACGCTGACTCGTTCTGTCTTAAAGGGCCAGCGCACACCTTAATTAAAAAAACTTCCTATTTAAGGTTCCTCCTTCCTTTCATCCATGCTTGTTTAACCAAGTTCCCAGTGAGTTTCCCTGTGCCCTGGTTCTCTGTTACCTTCCCTTCTGCCTTTGTCTGGATTTCCCATTGCTGACCTCTGCCTGAACTTGACTATCCTTGCCTGCCGCCTGCCTTGACCTATTGCTTCCATACCCGTTACGCCGCCTGTCTTGAACTATTGCTTCCATACCCGTTACGACGTCTGCTGCCTGTGCTGACTTCTGCCTTTCCATCCGACCGCCTCTACCCGCTGTGCCAAGCGTTGCCTGGGTTCCAAGCACCATCTCCCAGACGACACCAAGTTTTCACAAACAAACCAGTGAGAACTGTTATACATATCTTGAATATAAATCTACAATGTAGAAAATTTAAAATATGAAACATAAAAACCATGGAATTAAAAGGTGTCTCCAAACATTGACTGGTACTGTATATGAAGACCGTTTAGAGGTAGTGCAGTATATAGTGAGGACAGTATACTGGGTATATAGTAATTATAGTAAGAACAGTATACAGGTAATATAGGATATACAGTGTGAACAGGATGCTGGGAATTTAGTACATATAGTAAGGACAGTATACAGGGAATATAGGACATATAGTGAGGACCGTATACTGGGAATATAGGACATATAGTGAGGACAGTCTACAGGGAATATAGTACATATAGTGAGGACTGTATACAGGGAATACAGTACATATAGTGAGGACAGTCTACAGGGAATATAGGACAGACAGTGAGAACAGTATACAGGGAATATAGGACATACAATGAGGCTAGTTTACAGGGAATATAGGACATGCAGTGAGGACAATATACATGGAATATAGGACATACAGTGAGGACAATATACAGAGAATATAGGACATACAGTGAGAACAGGATACTGGGAATTTAGTGCATATAGTGAGGACAGTATACAGGGAATATAGTACATATAGTGAGGACAGTATACAGGGAATATAGGATATACAGTGAGGATAGTATACTGGGAATATAGTACATATAGTGAGGACAGTATACAGTGAATATAGGACATAAAGTGAGGACAGTATACAGGAAATATAGGACATACAGTGAGGACAATATACAGAGAATATAGGACATACAGTGAGGACAGTCTACAGGGAATATAGTAAATATAGTGAGGACTATTTACAGGGAATATAGGATAGACAGTGAGAACAGTATAAAGGAAATATAGGACATACAAATAGGCCAGTATACAGGGAATATAGGATATACAGTAAGGACAGTATACAAGGCATATAGGACATTCAATGAGGACAGTATACTAGTAATATAATACATATAGTGAGGACAGTATAAAGGGAATAAAAGACATACAGTGAGGACAGTATACTGGGAATATAATACATATATTGATGACTGTATACAGGGAAT
Organism: Rhinoderma darwinii; assembly: GCF_050947455.1. Taxonomy (NCBI): domain Eukaryota; kingdom Metazoa; phylum Chordata; class Amphibia; order Anura; family Rhinodermatidae; genus Rhinoderma; species Rhinoderma darwinii. The sequence goes on along the minus strand of NW_027461951.1, from coordinate 134,885 downwards.
ATAGGACAGACAGTGAGGCTAGTATACAGGAAATATCGGATGTACAGTGAGGACAGTATACAAGACATATAGGACATACAATGAGGACAGTATACTGGGAATATAACACATATAGTGAGGACAGTATAAAGGGAATAAAGGACATACTGTGAGGTCAGTATACTGGGAATATAGTACATATAGTGAGGACAGTATACAGGGAATATAGTACATATAGTGAGGACAATATACATGGAATATAGGACATACAGTGGGTACAGTATACTGGGAATATAGTACATACTGTGAGGACATCACAGATATTATGGATCCGGTTATGTCGTCTTTGTGTTACTTTTCCTATCGTGGGTATAACATTTTCTCATCACGGCAGCAGCAGCTGCAGGACAAACCTAAAGGCTGAGAACAATGAAAGTCAAAAGGGAGACCCTGTGGTGGATGACTTTTCAATTGACAGTTAGCAGAGTTACAGGATGGGGATTTTTTTTTTTTACTGTTGTGTAACTCTGCTACCTGTCAATGGAAACACTATCTGCCAAAGGGAAAAATGTTTCCCCATGGTGGAGTACCACAAAGAAACACCTGGGAGTCAGACATGATAGGGAAATATTTTTCCCTGTGGTGGATGACTTTTCAGCTGACAGGTAGCAGAGTTACATGAAGGGGAATTATTTTTCATGGACGTCTAGTTTCTATTGCAGCGCAGAGAAGAAGACAGAAGTCGTTGGAGGTGAGGAGAAGTTTGTTTATTCTTCACATTACTAACCTTATTTTTTATTTTTTTTGCAGGTTCCGCTGGACTGTTTGGACTACGTCGTAGATTCGTTGGACTACTGTGATGATGTACGTTTTTTAAAGTAAAACGGTCAAAGAGGATGTGGGGGAGTTCTTATTTCAATAAAAAATATTTACTTATGTGTCTATGTCTTTTAATACTTTATTAGCACCTTGGTAATGGCAGTAGTCTGATTAACAGCGTCCATTACTAAGACGGGGCTTAGTGTTTGCCAGTAAAAAGGCTGCAACCAACCCCCATTATTATCCCGGTCCCCCCTCCCGCCACCAGGGGTGCTGAGAAGAGCCGGGCACGATCCAGTACCCGACCATCTGTAGTGACGGGTGGACACTAGGGCGGCTGCAGGCTGGTATTATGAGGCTGGGAAAGGCCAAAAACAGTGGCCCTTCCCCCACTTGTAATGCTGCCTGCTGCTATGTTGTATCTGGCTGGTTATGAAAATGCCAGCCTGCGGCCGCCCCAGTGTGCAGCCATCACTACAGATGGTTGGGTATTTGATCGTACCCGGCTCTTCCCAGCACCCCTGATGACAGTGGGTACCAGGGTAATAATGGGGTGTTAGTTGCAGCCTTTTTACTAGCAAGCACCAAGCCCCACCTTAGTAATGGACGCTGTCAATAAGACTACTGCCATTACTAAGGCCTCATGCACACGACCGTAAAAACTCCCGTTATTGCGGGTCGTAATCACGACCCGTAATAACGGGCTCATAGATTTCTATTGGCGACGGGTGCCTTCCCGTTTTCTCACGGGAAGGTGCCCGTGCCGTTGAAAAAGATAGAACATGTCCTATTTCAGGCCGTAATAACGGCACGGACAGTCCATAGAAGTCTATGGAGCTCTCGTAATAACGGGTGGCTACATGTGTGCACCCGTCATTACGGCAGCGTTGCTAAGCGACGTCAGTAAATAGTCACTGTCCAGGGAGCTGAAAGAGTTAACTGATCGGCAGTAACTCTTTCAGCACCCTGGACAGTGACTACCGATCAGTATAAAACTGTAAAAAATAAAAATAAAAGACGTTCATACTTACCGACAACTTCCTGCTTCCTCCAGTCCGGTCTCCCGCCCGTTGCCTTGGTGACGCGTCCCTCTCGACATCCGGCCCGACGTCCTGGATGACGTTTCAGGCCATGTGACCGCTGCAGCCAATCACAGGTCAATCACAGGCTGCAGCGGTCACATGGACTGCCACGTCATCCAGGGATGTCGGGCTGGATGTGAAGAGAGGGACGCATCACCAAGACAACGGCCGGGTAAGTATGAATTTCTTTAACTTTTATTACAGAAAAGGCTGTCCCTTCTCTCTATCCTGCACTGATAGAGAGAAGGGGCTGCCGATTAGTGCAGTGCTATTTTGCCGCCAAAGACGTGCTCGTAAATACGGGTGGAATACGTGTGACACCGGACCCATATTTACGGGCACGGGTTCGTAAATACTGGTGCAAAACGGGTGGAATACGTGTGACACCGGACCCGTATTTAGGCCAGTATTTACGGGTGGGAAAAAATACGGTCGTGTGCATGAGGCCTTAGGCGCTATTAAAGTATTAAAGAAAACCCAGACACAAAAGCAAATATATTTTTTCTTAAATAAGAACTTCCCCACACAATCCTCTTTGACCATCTTATTAAAAAAAACAAAAAAAAACATAGGTCATCGCAGTAGTTCAACGAATCTACCACGTAGTCAAAACAGTCCAGCTGAACCTGCAAAATAAAAAAAATAAAGTTAGTAATATGAAAAATAAAAAAATCTTATAGTCACCTTCAGCGACTTCTGTCTTCTCCCCTGTGACGCAATAGAAACTAGACATCAATGAACTTCTGAAACGTCATATATTAGAAATGAAAAGGGTTTTCACCACAAACACAGATATCCCCTATCCAATGGATCATTGATCCTTTGACAGGGGCGTAGCTAGGGGGGGGGCAGGCGGGGCATGTGCCCCGGGCACAGCCTGGAGGATACTGATAGGGGGGCGCCGAAGAGCAGCTGATCGCTGCTGACAGGCGCCCCGTATGTGGGACACCTGCAGCAGCTTAGGAAGAGCCAGGACATTACGGCGTTCTGACTGGGGTCTGTGACGGCCAGGGAGTGGACCAGTCCAGTCACCTGACCTCACGTCAGTGACATGAGGTCAGATGACTCAGGTCAGGGGACAGGTCCACTCCCGTGCTGCAGCCTCCCTGCATCTGCCTGTGCTCTGCCGAGAAGCAGAGAGGAAGCTCCGCCCACACACAGCCCGTCCTGACCTGTCAGCAAGAAGACATGGTGAGTGTCTGTGTGTATATGTGTCTGTGTGTAGTGTGTGTCTCTGTGTTTGTATGTGTATATGTTACAGTGTGTGTGTGTGTGTGTGTGTGTGTATGTGTGTGTGTGTCTCTGCATGTGTGTGTTTCTGCATGTGTTTGTCTCTTACATCTACTACATTATCTGTACTCAGAGAGTTATCTCTGAGTTATCTGTGGTGTTACATAGGACTGCAGATAACACTACTACATTATCTGTACTCAGAGAGATATGACTGTGTTATCTGTGATGTTACATAGGACTGCAGGGAACATCTACTACATTATCTGTACTGTGTGCTAAATTACAATCTCAGCTCTGCTACACAGTACAGATAATGTAGTAGCTGTTACCTGCAGTGATAACTCTCTAAATACAGATAGTAGTGTTACCTGCAGTCCTATGTAACACCACAGATAACACAGTGATAACTCTGATTACAGATAATGTAGTAGCTGTTGCCTGCAGTCCTATGTAACACCACAGATAACACAGTGATAACTCTCTGATTACAGATAATGTAGTAGCTGTTGCCTGCAGTCCTATGTAACACCACAGATAACACATAGTGCTAAATTACAATCTCAGCCCTGCTACAATGTGTTATCTGTGGGTTACATAGGACTGCAGGCAACAGCTGCTACATTATCTGTACTCAGAGAGTTCTCACTGTGTTATCTGTGTTGTTACATAGGACTGCAGGTAACATCAACTACATAATCTGTGCTGTGTACATATGTGCCTGTGTGCGTATATATGGGTCTGTTTGTGAATGTGTCTTTGTGCTTGTATATTTGTGCCTTTTATGAATTTGTATATGTTCTTGTCTGTGTATTTATCTGCCGGTGTGTGTGTGTGTGTGTATGTGTCTATACGTCTATATATTTACCTGTATGTATATATTCCAGAATGTGTGTATGTATAGTTGCCTGTATGTCTAAATATCTATCTTTATGTATGTACAGTATATATGTTCCAACGTGTAGATATATGTGGTTAATTTTTGGTTTGTGTAGGGGGCGGCAATAGAGAGTCTCGCACAGGGCGCCATCCAACCTAAGGCCGGCCCTGGCTGTCACCAACCCTAGTCAGAAGAAACTCCGCCGCTGCCTGCGCCGAATGACCTCCTCGGCTCCTCCGGTAAGTCACACCAGGCAGAGCGGAGAGTGGTATCGGTAGGCTACCGCTCACCGGTCTGTTCACAGTGTGGCGCTATTTAAAAGGGGGGGGGGAGTGTGGAGCTTTTTACAAAGGGGCAGCAGCCCGCTGCCCCTTTGTAAATGGGCACTATCTGTTTGTAATGTGGCACTATCTACAAGGGGGGCTGTGTGTGGCACTATTTACTGGGGGCTGTGTGTGGCACTATCTACAGGGGGCTGTGTGTGGCACTATCTACAAGAGGGGGGCTGTGTGGCCTCTTTAATTTATTTTCTTTTAATTTATTTTTATGGTAATTACATTATAGAACTACATCGCTTGTAAAATGTAGAAATGCTTTTATACTCAAGTTACATTAAAAAAATTGTGAACAAAAAATTACACCTCATTGATTGGTAGGGATAGAAAACATGGCGAGGGGGAAGGAGATGTCGGGAAATAAGTTGGGGGGGGGGGGCGCCAATCTGAATCTTTGCCCCGGGTGCTGGAGAGCCTAGCTACGCCTCTGCCTTTGATTTCTAGGGACTTAGGGGACCGCTGTCTCCGGCAGCTTCATAAAAATTAATGAAGCAATGATCGAGCAAGTGCACAAGCACTCCATTCTCATGGAGCACTTTGGGGGAATTTCAGTCCCCCGATCTAATCGCATAGGGCCCCAGTGGTCAGACCCCCAGCGATCACACATGTACCCCCTATTCTGTGGATATGGGATACATATGCTTGTGGGGAAAACCCCTTTAAAGGGGTTTTGCAATCCCTAAAAATGTATGACCTATTCTCACAATAGGCCATCAATAGCTGATGAGTCGGGGTCTGACTCCCGGGACCCCTGCCGATCAGCTGTTTTGAAGGGGGTGCAGTGCTCGCTGCATCTTTGTCGGAGATTCACAGTGAGCAAGAAAAAATGAACGGGAAGCAGCGCTCATACGAGCGCTGCACCCCCTTCAAAAATGCTGATCAGCGGAGGCCCTGGTAGTCGGACCCTGACCCATAATCTTTTGATGGCCTATCCTGAGGATAGGTCATGAATTTTTAGGAACTGAATAATCCATTTAGCCATTTTTATATTTATAGTGTAGCTAAACATTTAACAAACTACTGACATATCATATTGACATGTCAGAAGTTTGGATTGGTGGGGTCCGAGCCAAGAGACCCCCACCAATCGCTAAAATGAAGCAGCTGAAGCGCTCGTGTGAGCGCTCAGCCGCTTCGTGTCTGTTCGGCTTTTTCCGGAAAGCCAATGTATCAGAGTACGGCCTCATAGACTTTGCATTTAACCCGTCCGCCGATACATTGATTTCCAGAAAAAGCCGAACAGACACGAAGCGGCTGAGTGCTATGACATGTCAGAAGTTTGTTAAACGTTTAGCTACACTGGCGGGGGTGGGGGGCACAAAAAGAATATGCCTGGAGACACAAGAGTTTCTAAAATCATAAAATGACATTTATTTATGATTTTAGAAATGCTAGTGTTTCCAGGCACTAAATATAAACTCTGTACTCACTGTCCTGTGGCTTCTGTTCTCTGCAGTGCTCCCCTCTGCTCCCCTGCTCCAGGCAGACTGCTGCTGTATTGCGCTAAGCATCACAGTGATGTGGTCACGTTGAGCGCAGGCAGCATCGTTGCGGTGGGGGGGGGGGGGCGTGGCTGGCAACAGGGAGTCCGGGGCAGGGCGGGACATTGTTCAGACAACCCGGGACGGCGGGACAGTGGTGAAAAACCGGGACTGTCCCGCAGGTTCCGGGACGGTTGGGAGCTATGCATATAGTGAGGACAGTATACAGGAAATATAGGATGGACAGTGAGGACAGTATACAGGGAATATAGGACATACAATGAGGCTAGTATACAGGGAATATAGAACATATAGTGAGGGCAGTGTGTAGGGAATATAGGATATACAGTGAGGACAGTATACTGGGAATATAGTACATATAGTGGGGACAGTCTACAGGGAATATAGTACATATGGTGAGGAGAGTATACAGGGAATATAGGACAGACAGTGAGGACAGTATACAGGGAATATAGGACATGCAATGAGTCTAGTATACAGGGAATATAGAAAATACAGTGAGGACAGTATACAAGGCATATAGGACATACAGCGAGGAAAGTATATTGGGAATATAGTACATATATTGAGGACAATATACAGGGAATACAGGACATACAGTGAGGACAGCATTCTGGGAATATAGGACATATAGTGAGGAAAGTATACAGAAAATATAGGACATACTGTGAGGACAGTATACTGGAAATATAGTACATGTAGTGAGGAAAGTCTACAGGAAATATAGGACATACAGTGAGGACAGGATACTGGGAATTTAGAACATATAGTGAGGACAGTACACAGGGAATATAGTACATATCGCGAGGACAGTATACAGGGAATATAGGACATACAGCGAGGACAATATACAGAGAATATAAGACATACAGTGAGGACAGTATACTGGCAAAAAAGTACATACAGTAAGGACAGTATACAGGGAATATAGGACATACGGTGAGGACAGTATGACTGTCCTATCGAGCTGATTCCTGGTGCATCCCTTCCCCGTGGTAGGGTATATCATCTCTCCTTGCCAGAGACTCTGTCCATGTCAGCCTATGTTAAAGAGAACTTGGAGAGGGGTTTCATACGGAAGTCTTCCTCCCCGGCAGGAGCCGGGTTCTTCTTCGTCAAAAAGAAGGATGGCTCCCTGCGTCCTTGTATTGACTACCGGGGTCTCAACCAGATCACAATGAAAAATAAGGGTATGTTCACACGGCGGGCGTCCGTAACGGCTGAAATTACGGGGATGTTTCAGCCTGAAAACATCCCCGTAATTTCAGCCGTACCGGCATGTGCAGGCGCTTGAACGCCGCGTCAATTACGGCCGTAATTAGCGCTGCTATTCATTGGAGTCAATGAATAGCGGCTCCAATTACGGCCAAAGAAGTGACAGGTCACTTCTTTGACGCGGGCGTCAATTTACGCGCCGTCATTTGACAGCGGCGAGTAAATATACGCCTCGTGTGAACAGACAAACGTCTGCCCATTGCTTTCAATGGGCAGATGTTTGTCAGCGCTATTGAGGCGCTATTGTCAGATGTAATTCGGGGCAAAAACGCCCGATTTACGTCCGTAAATAGGCCGTGTGAACATACCCTTAGTATCCGCTGCCACTGATCTCAGAACTGTTTGATCGTATACGTGGTGCCAGGATTTTTCCCAAACTAGACCTGCGGGGGGCTTACAACCTAATCCGGATTCGCCGTGGTGACGAATGGAAGACTGCATTTAACACCCGTGATGGACACTATGAATATCTAGTAATGCCCTTCGGCCTGTGTAATGCTCCCGCGGTCTTCCAAGAGTTGGTTAATGACATTTTCCGTGACCACATCTATGTTTGTGTTGTGGTCTATCTTGATGACATCTTGATTTTTTCTCCAGATCCTATGACGCATCAGAGACATGTCCGTCAATTTTGTTGCGGTTAAGGGAGAATCGTCTGTACGCCAATTTGGAGAAGTGCGTGTTTGAAAAAGATGTTCTATCCTTCCTGGGCTACATTGTCTCGAATAGAGGTCTCAATATGGATCCTGAAAAGGTCAAGTCTGTCCTGGAATGGCCACGGCCTCAAGGCTTGAGGGCCATACAGTGCTTTCTAGGATTGGCCAATTTTTACAGACAGTTTATTCCAAATTTCTCCTCATTGACTTCTCCTATTTCTAACCTTACTAAGAAGGGCATGCACGCCAAAGTGTGGACTCCTGAGGCAGAGTACGCATTCAATAGCCTGAAGAGTGCCTTCACGTCAGCCTCTATCCTCCATCATCCAGATGTTTCTCTACAGTTCTCGTTGGAGGTGGACGCATCCTCTGTCGGTGCTGGCGCACTCCTGTTCCAGAGATGTTCCGAGGGCAAGTCAATGGTATGTGGATATTTCTCTAAGCTCTTCTCTTCCGCAGAACGCAACTACTCGATTGGGGATCGGGAATTACTGGCCATCAAATTGGCTCTGGAAGAGTGGAGACATCTACAAGAGGGCGCAGCTCATCCCATCCTGATTTTTACGGACCACAAGAACCTCACTTATCTTCAGACGACCCAACGGCTGAACCCTCGTCAGGCCAGGTGTTCGCTGTTCTTTACCAGGTTCCAGTTTGAGCTCCATTATTGCCCGGCTGACAAGAATGTGAGGGCCGATGCCTTGTACAGATCTTTCGAGACAGAGGACACCATGGAAATTCCACAGAATATTATTGACCCGTCTTGCATTGACTCTGTCAACCCCCTGCAAGTTGGGGAAATTCCTCCAGAGATGACCTTTGTGCGCCTGGCTGACAGAGAGAGAATCCTCCGCTGGGGACACTGCTCTAGACTGGCAGGTCACGCGGGGACCCGTAAAACCCGAGACCTGATTGCCCATCATTTCTGGTGGCCCACGCTGCCCAAAGACATTATGGACTTTGTTTCTTCCTGCTCAGTGTGTGCAGCTAACAAGGTCGCTCACTCCATACTTGCCGGTCTGCTCCAGCTATTGCCTGTGCCCTATGCTCCCTGGCAGCATATAGCTATGAACTTTGTTACAGACCTGCTTCTCTCTGCGGGATGCAGTACTGTCTGGGTGGTGGTGGATCAATTTTCGAAGATGGCCCACTGCGTTCCTCTGACCGGTATTCCTTCTGCTCAACTAGCCAAGCTTTTCATCCAAAACATCCTCCGCCTGCACGGCTTGCCGCAGCATATTGTGTCTGATCAGGGGGTTCAGTTCACCTCGATGTTCTCGAGAGCCCTCTGCGGACTCCTAAGTGTAAAGTTGGAGTTTTCCTGGGCCTACCATCCTCAGTCCAATGGTCAGGTCGAGAGGATCAATCAGATCTTCGAGAACTACTTACGCCACTTCATCTCCAAGTAGCATGATGACTGGGTGCAGTTGCTCCCGTGGGCTGAATTCTCCTACAATAATCACACCAGCGAGTCCACAAGGAATACACCATTCTTTATCGTCTATGGCCAACACCCACAAATTCCTCTCCCGGCGCCTGATACGTCCGAGGTACCAGCTGCTGATACTGCTTTTAGGGACTTTCTGCAGATCTGGCAGCAGACTCGATCCTCCATCCTGCTGGCGGTCGACCGCATTATACGGAAGGCGGACACAAGGAGAAGAGAACCTCCTCAGTTTCTTCCTGACACAAAGGTCTGGCTGTCCTCCAGGAATATTCGACTTAGGGTGCCATCTTACAAATTTGTTCCCAGGTTCCTCAGACCCTTCGAGATCCTGCAGCAGATAAACCTTGTCACCTACAAGCTTCGGCTGCCTCCTACCCTCAGGATCCCCAACTCCTTCCATGTCTCTCTCCGGAAACCGGTGTTTCTGAACTGCTTTACCAAGACTCCTAGCCCTGCAGTTGCCTATACATGGAATATAGGACATACAGTGAGGACAGTATACAAGGCATATAGGACACACAGTGAGGAAAGTATACTGGGAATATAATACATATAGTGAGGACAGTATACAGTGAATATAGGACATACAGTGAGGAAAGTAAACAGGGAATATAGGACATACAGTAAGGACAGTATACTGAAAATATAGGACATACTGTGAGGACAGAATACTGGGAATATAGTGCATGTAGTGAGGACAGTATACAGGGAATATAGGACAGACAGTGAGGACAGTATACAGGGAATATAGGATATAAAATGAGGCTAGTATACAGGGAATATAGAACATACAGTGAGGACAGTATACTGGGAGTATAGTACATATAGTGAAGACAGCATACTGGGAAAATTGGACATACAGTGAGGATAGTATACTAGGAATACAGTACCTAAAGTAAGGACAGTATACAGGGAATATAGAACATACAGTGAGGACAGCATACTGGGAATATAGGACATACAGTGAGGAAAGTATACAGAATATAAAGGACATACTGTGAGGACAATATACTGGGAATATAGTACATGTAGTGAGGACAGTATACAGGGAATATAGGACATACAGTGAGGACAGGATACTGGGAATTTAGTACATATAGTGAGGACAGTATACAAAGAATATAGGACATACAGTGAGAACAATATACAGAGAATATAAGACATACAGTGAGAACAGAATACTGGTATAAAAAAGTACATACAGTGAGGACAGTATACAGGGAATATAGGACATACGGTGAGGACGGTATACAGCTAATATAGGACATACAATGGGGGCAATATACAGAGAATATAGGACATACACTAAGGACAGTGTACAGGGAATATAGTACATATAGTGAGGACTGCATACTGGCAATATAAGACATATAGTGAGGACAGTAAACTGGGAATATAGTACCTATAGTAAGGACAATATACAGGGAATATAGAACATACAGTGAAGATAATATACAGAGATTATAGGATATACAGTGAGGACAATATACAGAGAATATAGGACATACAGTGAGGACAATATACAGAGAATATAGTACATACAGTAAGGACAATATACTAGGAATATAGTACATATAGTAAGAACAGTATACATGGAATACAGTACTTATAGTGAGGACAGTATACAGTGAATATAGGACGTACAGTGAGGATAGTATACTGGAAATATAGTACATATAGGTAGGACAGTATACAGGGAATATAGGACATACAGTAAGTACAATATACAGGGAATATAGGACATACAGTGAAGACAATATAGAGAGAATATAGGACATATAGTGAGGACATTATACTGGGAATATAGTACATACAGTGAGGATAGTATACAGGGAATATAGTACATACAGTGAGGGCAGTACACTGGGAACATAGGTCATACAGTGAGGACAATATACAGAGAATATAGGACATACAGTGAAAACAATATACAGAGAATATAGTACATACAGTAAGGACAGTATACAAAGAATATAGGACATACAGTGAGGACATGATACTGGGAATATAGGACATAACAGTGAGGACATGATACTGGGAATTTAGTACATATAGTGAGGACAGTATACAGGGAATACAGTACATATAGTGAGGACAGTATACAGTGAATATAGGACATACAGTGAGGATAGTAAACTGGAAATATAGTACATATACTGAGGACAGTATACAGGGAATATAGTACATATAGTGAGGACAGCATACTGGCAATATAAGACATACAGTGAGGACAGTAAACTGGGAATATAGTACCTATAGTAAGGACAATATACAGGGAATATAGAACATACAGTGAAGATAATATACAGAGATTATAGGATATACAGTGAGGACAATATACAGAGAATATAGGACATACAGTGAGGACAATATACAGAGAATATAGTACATACAGTTAGGACAATATACTAGGAATATAGTACATATAGTGAGGACAGTATACATGGAATACAGTACTTATAGTGAGGACAGTATACAGTGAATATAGGACGTACAGTGAGGATAGTATACTGGAAATATAGTACATATAGGTAGGACAGTATACAGGGAATATAGGACATACAGTAAGTACAATATACAGGGAATATAGGATATACAGTGAAGACAATATAGAGAGAATATAGGACATATAGTGAGGACATTATACTGGGAATATAGTACATACAGTGAGCACAGTATACAGGGAATATAGTACATACAGTGAGGGCAGTACACTGGGAACATAGGTCATACAGTGAGGACAATATACAGAGAATATAGGACATACAGTGAAAACAATATACAGAGAATATAGTACATACAGTAAGGACAGTATACAAAGAATATAGGACATACAGTGAGGACATGATACTGGGAATATAGGACATACAGTGAGGACATGATACTGGGAATTTAGTACATATAGTGAGGACAGTATACAGGGAATACAGTACATATAGTGAGGACAGTATACAGTGAATATAGGACATACAGTGAGGATAGTATACATGGAAAATAGTACATACAGTGAGGACAATATACAGAGAATATAGGACATATAGTGAGGACTGTATACTGGGAATATAGTACATACAGTAAGGACAGTATACAGGGAATATAGTACATATAATGAGGACAGTATACAGGGAATATAGGTCATACAGTGAAAACAATATATAGAGAATATAGTACATACAGTGAGGACAGAATACAGGGAATATAGGACATACAGTGAGGACAGGATACAGGGAATATAGTAAATATAGTGAGGACAGTATACAGGGAATATTGGACACAGTGAGGACAGTATACTGGGAATATAGTACATATAGTGAGAGCAGTCTACAGGGAATATAGTACATATAGTGAGGACAGTATACAAGGAATATAGGACACACAGTGAGGACAGTATACAGGGAACATAGGACATACTATGAGGCTAGTAAACAGTGAATATAGGACATACAGTGGGGACAGTATACAAGGTATATAGGACATACAGGGAGGACAGTATACTGGGAATATATTACATATAGGGAGGACATTATACAGGGAATATAGGACATACAGCGAAGAAGGTATACATGGAATATAGGACAGAGTGAGGACAGCATACTGGGAATATAGGATATACAGTGAGTACAGTATACAGGGAATATAGTACAAAAAAGTAAGGACAATATACAGAGAATAAAGGACATATAGTGAAGACAGTATACTGGGAATATAGTACAGTGAGGACAGTATACAGGGAATATAGTATATAAAGTGAGGACAGTATACAGGGAATATAGGTCATACAGTGAGGAAATTATACAGAGAATATAGGACATATAATAAAAACAATATTCAGAGAATATAGTACATACAGTAAGGACATTATATAGGGAATATAGTACATACAGTGAGTACAGGATACTGGGAATTTAGTACATATAGTGAGGACAGTACACAGGGAATATAGGACATATAGTGAGGACAGTATGCAGTGAATATAGGAGATACAGTGAGGACCGTATACTGCGGGTATAGTACATATAGCGAGCACAGTCTATAGGGATTATAGTACACATAGTGAGGACAGTATACAGGGACTGTAGCACAGACAGTGAGGACAGTATACAGGAAATATAGGACATACAGTGAGGACAGTATAGAAGGCATATAGGACTTACAGTGAGGACAGTATACAAGGCATATATGACTTACAGTGAGGACAGTATAATGGAAATATAGGACATACAGTGAGGACAGTATACAGAGAATATAGGACATACAGTGAGGACAGTATAGAGAGAATATAGTACATATAGTAAGGACAGTATACAGGGAATATAGGACATACAGTGAGGACAATCTACAGAGAATATAGTACATGTAGTGAGGACAGTATACAAGGAATATAGGACAGTGTGGACAGGATAGTGGTAATTTTGTACATATAGTGAGGATAGTATACAGGGAAAATAGGACATACAGTGAGGACAGTATACTGGGGATATAGTACATATAGTGAGGACAGTATACAGAGATTTCTAGTACATATAGTGATTCCATTGTACAGGGAATATAGGACATACAGAGAGGACAGTATACACGGCATATAGGACATACAGTGAGGACGGTATACTGGGAATATAGTACATATAGTGAGGATAGTATACTGGGAATATAGTGCGTATAGTGAGGACAGTATACAGGGAATATAGGACATACAGTGAGGACAGTATTATGTTTTATTTTGTTTGAGCTAAATGTCAGGGGAAAAACCAGTAATTAGAAACTCCTTTATCGGAGATGAAGACGGCCTGCAGGGGACTAGATCACGAGAAGTCACAGTTTACTGTGTTTCCAACTAATAACAGTCTAGAAAATGCTATAAGGCCCCATCAGATTACGTTTTTAGCCTCCACTTGATATATATGCCAGGAACAGCAAAACAGTGGCATCTGTCAAGCATAGACTACAATGGCGTACGTTAAATGTATATGTCATTAACTCTCATGACCCATTTCAAGACATATATATGTTAAACGGATGCCATAATAGCCTATAGGTGAGGGATCCCTCTGTTAGGGGGAATTCACACAGAGTTTTTTGGCGAGTTTATTGACACGGAAACCGCGCTGCAAAACGCGTCAAAAAATGGCATAAAATGCCTCACATTGATTTCAATGGGAGGCGGAGGCGTTTGTTTTTTCCCGCGAGCGAAAAAACCAGCTCGCGGGAAAAAGAAGGGACATGCACGATCTTCGGACATTTACGCCTCTGACCTCCCATTGAGATCAATGGGAGGCAGATAAAGCGTATTTCGTGGCGTTTTATGTCCGCGGCGCTCAATGACCGCGAGCGAAAAACGCCTCAAGAATCAGCGTGCAGGCAGAGGAAAATCTGCCTTCAAATTCCAAACAGAATTTTGAGGCAAATTTTCCTCCTGCAAAAAACTCAGTGTGAACCTAGCCTTAGGCATCTGTCACAGGCATCCGTCACCCATCGACAGATCAATGTAACATATACATGTCATCAAAAGCTATTGTAAATCCTATGACGTATACATGAAACGGAGGCCTGTGACGTATGCTATATAGTGGTATACGTCACCCATAGTCTTCCATGCTTAAAAACATATACCACACATTGTACATTTCTTGAGGGATCCCATTGTATGGAATAGCGTATACCAGCCTGACTTGGGGCAAAAGGACACAACATTTTTTTTTACATGACCATGTGATTACAGAGCTCGCCCCGTTCGAACCCTTTTACTTATCCTCCCCTTCAATACCATCCACCCCCTTGCCTGCTTCATGGCCCTTCCTCTCTTCCATGCCACTCTCCCATCCCTAGTAAAACACACGAGACAGTGGGTTGGAAAATTTCGGCCACAGCAGCCATTTTATTAACAAATTTACATGAACATAAAACATAGTTTTATAAATAACATTACTAGGAAAGGGAAGTCCTTGGAGCTCCAAAACTTTGGCGCCTAACTGCCCCCTGTATAGCTACTTACCCCCAGCCGTCTCCCTACAGGCTCAGGGGCACCTTTCTACTCCACAGTTGGCTTGCCAAGTATGTAAAACCACTCCCCGGGACACCACCCAGCAGGAGGCCAAAATACGCCCATATCCATGAGCAATTATGTACTTGTTAGGGACCATACCTCTGATGAATCCCCCACTTCAAATTACCACCAACTCCAAGGACCCCCCAATCCGCCACACGAGCATACTTAAACCACCTTTAAGTATGCGAGCCCCCACCATCCATCATTGCGCGTTCAATCCCTTCCTGAATACGCAAAGCCCAAAGGTCAATGCCCACCGCATTCAGATGCACTCCGTCACCTAGCCAATATTTTCCTTGGCCATGCTCAAAATCATAGTGCCGGACAAAAAAAAAACCATTTTTCACCACAAAGCTGGAAACCGCCCGATTAACTTTTACCCGGGCCTTGTTTATACGCTCTACCGAACGCGCATTTCGCCATACACTCCGTGGTACAATTTCAGACCAAATCACCTTCACCTTCGGAAAACAGGACCACAGCCGGAGAAGATCATACTTGACATCCCGAATTAGCTCTCTAAACGGACAAGTACCTAAATCGTTACCCCCCACATGAAGGACCAACAAATGAGGAACCCAATCCAACTGAGCATACCGATGAAAATCCGGCAAAACTCGACTCCACACCATGCCGCGCGTGCCCAGCCACCGTATCACCACCGATGACCTTTGGAACCCCAGTTGCCACCCATCCGGCCAAACATCAGCCCTTAAAGCCCCCCAGTGCACATACGAGTGTCCAAGTATCCACACCAGTGCAGGTGAGCCACATGTAATAGAAGAATAACAAAGATGACACAACCTGGAAATAGAATTAAGAGACGCGGAATGAGGAACGACAAGAAAAGATAGAGGGGAAAGGATTGGGAGGGGGTGGGGGGAGAGGGAAGGGGGGGGAGGGAAGGGGGGGGAGAGGGTATGAAGAAGAGAAAAGAGCAAACAACCCCCATCCCGCCACAGCCGTGATCGCAAATCACATAAACTGGAGACACACGTAGGACTTATACCTCACAAAATCCCAACGACCTATGCGCTTCACCACCTCAGGCCCCAGACCCCATGACGCAGCTTCTGTAGCTGCCCCAATACGAAAAGAGTGTGGTGAGTAAATAGCCTTGTCCAAACCCAACACCTCCAAACACCTACGGAAAACAACTGTGAACTGGCATTGTGACAAGAAGGAACCATCCTTATGACATAACAGCGGCCCCCCACTACTCCTTTTTAGTGCGGCGTACCGCGCAAAGCATCTCACCGGGCACATCCCTGCCCCGCCACTGCCCCCAACACCACCCGTTTACCCTTACCCCCCTGATCCGTTTTCGACCGCCTCACCCAAAATTCCACTCTCTCCCCACCTCCTAGTACATCTTCCGATTGCAAACCCCCCACTCTCTTCTTGCTGGGGGCAACTAGCTCACCCACCCGTAAGGCCCCAAAAAACGCCCACGAAAAAGCCAACTGAAACAATGCTACTTCAAAAACCGAAAAACACACCCTCCCCAATACGTCACCTAACGTCTCCAAAAGCTCGAAAGAAACCGGGCGACGGCCGTCTGGCAGCTCCGCCCCCTTTTTTTGAAACCCCTTTAAAGCCTGGACAATCAAGAAATCCTTCGTCAAGTCCGCCAACCCCCTTAGTTTAAAACCAAAGGCCAAAGCTGAAATAAAATGATTCACCTTAGACACCGACCAGCCTTCTACCAATACCTGACCCAAGAAGCCCAATAAAGCTACCACCGGTTCCTCCATAGACCCGACTTCGGGCAAACCTGCTAACCACGACACCCAGTCCTTCCACGCCGCGTCGTACGCCAACCATGTACCAGGCGCTAGAAAGGACTTAATCAAACCTCCTGCTGCTCGCAAACCAAGTCCCAAAGCCGCTCCAGGAAAGTGACCCCTTCCAGATCCGCCTCCGGTGCCAACAGACGAAACCGCTCCCACTGTAGGCGAGAGAGAGAATCCGCAATGTCATTATGCACCCCCGGAACATGAACCGCAACAATCCAAGCATTGAGTGCCAAACATCGCAACACCAGACGCCGCAACAACCTAACCACCGGGGGGGGGAAGACGCAGATACATTATTGATTGCCACCACCACCCCCATGTTATCACAGTGGAACCGCACCTTGCTATTTTGAAAACGCTCCCCCCAAATTTCCACCGCCACCACTATCGGGAAGAGTTCCAGAAGGACAAGATTACGAACCAGTCCCAAAGAAACCCATTCACACGGCCACTGCCCCACGCACCATTGTCCTTTACAATATATACCGAACCCCACGCTACCTGAAGCATCTGTAAATTCCCATTGAACATTATCCACCACCGGCGAGATAAGTAATGACTTCCCATTATACAAGTGTAAAAACTCCCTCCACACTGCCAAATCATCCCGATGCTCCCGCATCAACCGCACAAAATGGTGTGGGGCTCTAACCCCCGCCGTCGCTGACGCCAACCTCCTGCAAAAAACTGCCCATGGGCATTATCCGGCAAGCGAAATTAAGTTTCCCTAATAACGAATGCAAATCCCGCAGCTGAATCTTACGAAGTCGGCCAGTCCTGCTCACCTCCAATCGCAGCGCATCCAGCTTATCACTAGGAAGTCGGCATTCCATTGCCACTGAATCCAGGGTAATGCCAAGAAAAACTACACAAGTGCTGGGCCCTACAGTCTTCTCCGGGGATAACGGAACCCCAAAACGATGAGCGACCCACTGGATTGCCCCCAGCAAATTAGCGCACACCCCCGAACCTGATGGGCCCACACACAGAAAGTCATCCAAATAATGGATGACCGACTCTAACCCTGCCACCTCGCGGATTACCCATTCCAGGAACGAACTGAACGCCTCAAAGTAAGCGCAAGATACAGAGCAACCCATTGGGAGACACCGATCCATATAGTAAGCCCCCTCCCAGTAACACCCGAACAGCCGCTGGCTGTCCGGGTGAACCGGGAGAAGCCAGAAAGCAGCCTCAATGTCGGTCTTAGCCATAAGGGCCCCAGCACCGTACCGTCGCACCCACTCGACCGCCGCGTCAAACGACGTGTATACCACCGAGCACAGCTCAGGGGCAATGCCATCATTGACGGACAACCCGCGCGGATGCGACAAGTGATGGATAAGCCAGAATTTATTTGGCTCTTTCTTTGGAACAACCCCTAGTGGCGATACCACCATGTCCTGTACGGGAAGAGACAAGAACGGACCCGCCATACGGCCTAACCCCACCTCTTTACGCAACTTGTCTGACACCAGCTCCGGATAATCCATCGCCGACTTCAAATTCCGTAAAGAAAAGGGGACCGCGTGAGCCGGGGAAGGGATCACAAAACCAAACTGAAAACCACGCAACAACAACTCCCCTTTTTCCCTATTCAGGAACCTATTTAGGTACGGCTCCATCTCTTCCCACCTCACCGGAGTCAGCCCCATGGCCACCACCACTCCCCACTTTGCCTTTACCTTTTTTGAAACATTTTGCGGATCCGTGCGAAGTCCCGCCGCAGGAGGAGCAAGAATGTTTGAACTTACATCCCGCCCCGAACTTGCATTGGCCATCATTAAATTGCCAGCACAAGCCCAACCGCCCTCCTGTCCCTCCCCCAATTGTCTCAATTGTCCTGAAAGGCCGGCCACCCCAGCCCCCCCCTTGAGAGGACTCCCCGAACTTAGCCGGGGCCATCACCTTCAACCAGAGCCCAATGTCTTTATTGTCCCACCGAATGTTGGGACGAACCGCTTTCCTCTGACGAAACTGTTCGTCATACCGCAACCAAGTCTGACCACCATACGACCGATGCGCCTCACCTATAGCGCTGCCTCTCCGACCCCCCCCCCCCCCGCTGCAGGGACCCACGCCGCGACCGGGGATGTAGCGGGCAACCTGCCCCCTTCACAACGTGCTAGCAACGCCTTTACACAGCCAAGCAATTCCTGCACATCTCCCCCCCCCCACTAACAATAGACATCAACCCACTATTTTCAACATCTCTAACTGCCTCCCCCTGGGAACCCCCACCGACCCCTGGGGATCTAAATATAGCTGGAAACGTATGCAACGGTGAGAGTGACTCACCAGACTGCGTGGGCGCTGAGTTCCCACCAGCCAGGGCGACGGGACCCCCACGACGACCATCCTCCATCGGCACACTTCCGTCTTCACCCGCCTCCGGACATCTGGGGCCTGATGCCGCGCCGCAGGCTCTACAGCCGTATCCACTGGCCTGGACATCGGAATCGCCACGCGTTGTCAGGGGCCGTCCCAACCTCGGCTCTCCCTCCACTGCCTCCTCCTCCATCCGCCTCTTCAGCACCACCGATTGTGGCCTGCGTGACCGACCAGGGACGTCATCCAGCTGACAGGTGGGCCGCCCGACTGGTGCATCGCCAGATCGGCCCGCCGCAGCTCCACGAGGTGTCGACCTGGAGACGGGAGGCTGTCCCTCCAGCCTGGGATCCTGTCCTCCTCTCTCCGAAGGGCCCGACCGGCGACCGGGATTCCTCCCGTACCGTGTTCTCCGCCCCCTAGCGGTGGAAGCGGAAGCCCGGCCCGAAGGGTCCCTCGAGGGGCTCCCAAGCCTGCGCCGAGCCCTGGGTAAAGCGTCCGGGCTAAGGCGCTCCGGAGGCCGCACCCGCCGTGAACGCCGGAGGGGGGATGTCAACTCCTCTGTCGATGCCTGCATCCCGGCAGCACTCGTTCCCGCTGCCTCCTCTAGCCCTGCAGACAGCTCCTGCTCCGAGACCGCCGGACCTGTCCGCTCCTCCTCAAGCCAGGCCATACCCCGCTCCGCCACAGCCTGTTTCACTTGCTCCATCAGGGCCTGCATCGCTCCTCAGGTCAGTCCTGTGTGACAAGGGCTAACCTGCTTTTTGGGGCGTGAATGGCGCGAACCTGGCCCTCATCCTACCTATATGCCCTCGTTAACCTCGCCCCTTCCTAAACCACCTCCCCCCCTTCTCCTTCCTCCCCCTCCTCCATTTGAACTTTTCACCTCTTTCCTTCTCCCCTGCAACCCTGGTCATGTCTGCCTCCCCCAATCATTTCATGTTGTGTCCGGCCATTTCTTCTGTCGGGCTAGTGGAGACCTATGGACACTTTACTATGTAAGTTGGGAAAACTCAACTAAACGTAGGGCTAATATTGATCATATCATGTAAAAATCTATCAATTACAATATATGTAAAAGGGGTAAAAGGGATCTTTGGAAGAAAAAACAAAATGAATATATTTTGGATTATGTTAAAGAGCACCTGTAACTAAAATAATCCTTTTCTATGTCTTTGGAGAAATCACTGTAGAATCATATGATAAATATCTCCTGTACTATGTGACTGTGATTTCTTTCCAGTAATTACACCACAGCTGTCCTGAATTTTATCTATGTATCTTAACAAAATGGCTCATAATGAACATTTATAAGGGGGTTCCACCCATGTTCAGACCTCTTTTTAAGCAGCTGATTGGTTGATCATGTCATCTGATATACCATGCTGAATCTGATTGGTCAAAGCCCTCACTGAAGCTCCAGCCTTAAGGCTGGGTTCACACGACCTATTTTCAGGCGTAAACGAGGCGTATTATGCCTCGATTTACGCCTGAAAATACGGCTACAATACGTTGGCAAACATCTGCCCATTCATTTGAATGGGTTTGCCGACGTACTGTGCCGACGACCTGTCATTTACACGTCGTCGTTTGACAGCTGTCAAACGACGACGCGTAAAATGACTGCCTCGTCAAAGAAGTGCAGGACACTTCTTTGCAACGTAATTTGAGCCGTTTTTCATTGAATTCAATGAAGAACAGCTCAAGATTACGGGCGTCAATGACGCCTCGCAAAATGCGAGGAGGAGCATTTACGTCTGAAACGACGGAGCTGTTTTCTCCTGAAAACAGTCTGTAATAAGCCAGTTATCGTATGCACATACCCTTAGACTCATTCAGACACAAGCCAATACTTCAGACTCATTCGCCTCTAAATGAAAGTTACTGGAAAAAGAGACTAAAAGAAGTAAAAGATATAATTTACTTGAATGTCCAGAAAAGGATATATCATAAGCTAATACTGATTACACCAAAAAAATTGATGGCAGCTACACTTTAAAATGAGGCACGATAGAAGTGTTGTGCACAGCTGATAGCGTACGGGATATTCATCTGAAATGTCGGTTCCCGTTTGGGTAAAGGAACAAAGAGCTGTAATTAATATTGAGTTTGTGCTTGGCGCCCTTGGGTAGGTGTGCGCGGCTGAGGGTAATGGTGGTTGAGACCAGTTGAACTGAAGAAGTACGTTTAACAGAGGTGAATGAAAAGGTTTACAACTTTTTTTTTTTTTTTCCTTTGACTACATTTGAATAATAAAGAATATGCTTGATATCTACTTGCCAACTTTTGGAAATGACTTTTAGTGAGATTTTGTACTTTCGTGGGCAATGTTACAACAGTTCAGCTGCCAGAAAGACATTTGTGATATCACAGCATCTTACCCGACTAAAACATTTTTGGTGATGTCACAGCAGCTTAGCTGACAGAAACATATTTGTTATGTTATAGATGCTTACCTGGCAGGAAGATATTTGTGATGTCACAGTAGCTTACCTAACTAAAACCCACTTGTGATGTCATAGCAGCTTATCTAATTCAAAGTTGTATCTGATGTCACTACAAGTCAATTTTCTGGATATATCCATTGCAGTAGACACCCATGGGGTGCTACATATGGATGTATTCAGGAAAGAGACGTCTACGAATTCTTTATTACACGCTACATCGGCACACGTACATTCCACTTTCAAGGCTGTCCCAGTTGGTCAGTTCCTTAGGATGAGGCGGATCTGTTCCTCAGAGGCCAAATTTGAGAATCAGGCAAGATACCTACAATCACGATTCCAGGAAAGAGGGTATAGTAAAAGATGTATCAAAAATGGCTATAGGCGGGCAAAAAATACAGACCGGAGAACCCTGCTACACCCTGTTAGGGTTGAGAAAAAGGATAATAATGTGGTCAGATTTATTTCAAGGTGAACAGATTTTTAAAATCTTCGATTACATATCCTGTAACACTAGTTTTGTGATCTACTACGCCACCTGTGGCTGCTCAAAAATCTACGTGGGTCTAACTACTAGACAACTTAAAGAGGCTCTGTCACCAGATTTTGCAACCCCTATCGCTATTGCAGCAGATCGGCGCTGCAATGTAGATTACAGTAACGTTTTTATTTTTAAAAAACGAGCATTTTTGGCCAAGTTATGACCATTTTTGTATTTATGCAAATGAGGCTTGCAAAAGTCCAAGTGGGCGTGTTTAATGTAAAAGTCCAAGTGGGCGTGTATTATGTGCGTACATCGGGGCGTTTTTACTACTTTTACTAGCTGGGCGTTCTGACGAGAAGTATCATCCACTTCTCTTCAGAACGCCCAGCTTCTGGCAGTGGAGACACAGCGTGTTCTCGAGAGATCACGCTGTGACGTCACTCACAGGTCCTGCATCGTGTCGGACGAGCGAGGACACATCGGCACCAGAGGCTACAGTTGATTCTGCAGCAGCATCAGCGTTTGCAGGTAAGTCGATGTAGCTACTTACCTGCAAACGCTGATGCTGCTGCAGAATCAACTGTAGCCTCTGGTGCCGATGTGGCCGACACGATGCAGGACCTGGGGCAGGAAGTGAGTGACGTCACAGCGTGATCTCTCGAGAACACGCTGTGTGTCTGTGCACTGCCAGAAGCTGGGCGTTCTGAAGAGAAGTGGATGATACTTCTCGTCAGAACGCCCAGCTAGTAAAAGTAGTAAAAACGCCCCGATGTACGCACATAATACACGCCCACTTGGACTTTTACTTTAAACACGCCCACTTGGACTTTTGCAAGCCTCATTTGCATAAATACAAAAATGGTCATAACTTGGCCAAAAATGCTCGTTTTTTTAAAATAAAAAGGTTACTGTAATCTACATTGCAGCGCCTATCTGCTGCAATAGCAGATATGGGCTGCAAAATCTGGTGACAGAGTCTCTTTAAAATTCGAGTCAGAGAGCATGTTAGGGACATAGTGGCTGCAAGGGAAATTGAGGATTTAACAATGCTAAAAACCATCCCTAAATACTTTAAACTTTGCCACGGGGGAGATCCTAATAGTTTCAAGGTTAGGGGAATCGACAGGGTACATTGTGGTGTCAGAGGCGGAGATGCGAAGACTTTGTTGGCCCAAAAGGAATGTAGATGGATCACGATTTTGGGTACTATGACTCCTCTGGGTTTAAATGAAAAATTGAGTTTTTCAGCTTTCCTTTGATGTCTCTACCGGTTTTATTCTTTTAACTTTTTATGTGATAATAAAGTGCTTTTTGTTTATATTTTTGTTAATGCCCAGATTTGAACGTCTATCCAAGTTCGACATTTATGTTCGATGCATATACATATCTACACCACCAGCATGGATCCCGGGATGAGCCGCGAATGGATGAAGCGAGTGTCTCGTTCCCCTCTTTTTTATTCCAGTGTTATCTGAATATATATATAATACCCTTGAGGGCATATGTAATTTAGATTATTGGCTGTATTTTAATATCTTTACTTCCTTTATTTATTATTTTGGGCTATTTCTTGATTACCGTTTACATATTTATTTATTTATTTATTCATCTTTGTGCTTTAATTGGCACCTTAACACAATTTTTCTTTTGCATACTATGTAATGCCTTAATCACGTTTGTTTTTGTATAATAGTATTTTATTTCTCTAGCCACTTTGTCTAATTTATTAATTTAATGATTAAATTATTTTGTGTAAGAAACACATTTCACTTTTTTACTTCAAGTATGTGTATATTTAGAAACATTGTTTATTTATTTATACCATATTGTATAATTATTAATCTTATTGCTTTGTAAAAAATTTCCTTTGTTATTGTAAAGGATCTGCCAGGCACAGCTTCGGGGTTAACGCCCATAGGTAATCAGTCTTCACCTGAGTCTATGTCTCTGAGACTGACTCCAGCTTCCACCACTCAGGCTGGCAGGCTTAGGAGTGGGAGAGCCTATCGCAGCCTGGCCAGACTCAGCTAGCTCCCACCCTCTGTCTATTTATACCTGCCTTTCCTGTTCCTCCTTGCTTGTGATTCTTTCCGTGTAGTTTCCTGGCCCAGCTACAGCTCCTACTATTTTGATCCTGCTCCATGTTGACCCTGGCTTACTGACTGCTCTCCTGCTCTGCGTTTGGTGCCTCGTGCTCTTCTGGTTTGACTTGGCTCGTTCACCACTCTGGTTGCTCACGGTGTTGCCGTGGGCAACTGCCGCTTTCCCTTTGCTTTGTATTCCCTTGTATAATTGTCTCGTGCACTTACTGAGCGTAGGGACCGCCGCCCAGTTGTACCCCATCGCCTAGGGCGGGTCGTTGCAAGTAGGCAGGGACAGAGTGGCGGGTAGATTAGGGCTCACTTGTTCGTTTCCCTACCCCCATCGTTACATAATCACAAGCCCATACCTAGTCTACCCTGGTCCCTGTCACTACTATGGACCCCCTTGAGACCCTGGCTCAGCAAATACAGGGTCTCTCCCTACAGGTCCAGGCCCTGGCTCAGAGGGTCAACCAGACTGATGCTACCATGGTAGTCCCCCTCACCTCACCTCTTGAACCCCACCTCAAGTTGCCCGACCGGTTCTCAGGGGACCGGGGGGCTTTTCTTTCCTTTCGGAAGAGTTGTAGGCTTTACTTTCGCTTAAAGCCTCATTCCTCAGATTCTGAGAACCAGCGGGTGGGTATTATTATGTCCCGGCTCCAGGAAGGGCCCCAAGAGTGGGCCTTCTCCTTGGCTCCTGACGCCCCTGAACTTTCCTCCGTTGATCGTTTCTTTTCTGCTCTCGGACTCATTTATGACGAGACTGACAGGAATGCCTTTGCCGAGAGTCAGCTGGTGACCTTACGTCAAGATAAGAGACCTGTTGAGGAGTATTGTTCTGACTTTAGGAAGTGGTGCGTAGCTTCTCGGTGGAATGACCCTGCCTTAAGGTGCCAGTTTAGGTTGGGTCTGTCGAATGCCCTGAAAGACCTGCTAGTTAGCTATCCCTCTTCTGACTCCCTAGACCAGGTTATGGCTTTAGCGGTACGACTTGACCGACGTCTCAGGGAACGACAACGTGAACGTTTATGTGTTTTCTCCTCCGACTCCCCCATGATGCCTTCCGAGGTTCCGTTGCTTCGTTCCTCCCCGGAAGACTCAGAGGTACCTATGCAACTCGGGGCCTCCGTGTCCCCCCAACAACGTAGAGATTTCCGCAGGAAGAATGGTCTCTGCTTCTACTGTGGGGATGACAAGCATCAAGTGAACAACTGTCCTAAGCGTAAGAATGCAGCCGGAGAACTTCCGCGCCTAAGTGATCATCGGGGAGGTCACTTGGGCGCACAGGTATTTCCCGTAAATATGAAACGTAATAAGATCTTGCTTCCCTTTCAGGTCTCTTTTGGTGGTAGGTCTGCTACCGGCAGTGCCTTCGTGGATTCAGGGTCCTCTGCTAATATCATGTCTGTGGAATTTGCTATGTCTCTTGCCATGCCTTTGATTGATTTGCTTAAACCTGTCCCGGTAGTGGGTATCGACTCCACTCCTCTTGCTAATGGTTATTTTACACAGCATACCCCTGTTTTTGAACTCCTTGTTGGCTCCATGCATTTGGAGCAGTGCTCTGTACTGTTGATGCAGGGATTATCGTCCGATTTGGTTTTAGGCCTTCCCTGGTTGCAGTTGCATAATCCCACGTTTGACTGGAATACTGGGGAGCTTACCAAATGGGGTAATGAATGTTTGACGTCATGTTTTTCTGTTAATTCTATTTCTCTCCCTGAGGAGGTGAACACGCTACCTGAGTTTGTTCAGGACTTTGCTGATGTTTTCTCTAAGGAGGCCTCCGAAGTGTTACCTCCTCATAGAGAATACGATTGCGCTATCGAATTGGTACCAAGAGCTAAGCTTCCTAAGGGTAGGATATTTAATCTTTCTTGTCCCGAACGTGAAGCCATGAGAGAGTATATCCAGGAATGCCTGGCCAAGGGTTACATTCGCCCCTCTACTTCTCCGGTAGGTGCTGGCTTCTTCTTCGTAGGGAAGAAGGATGGTGGTCTTAGGCCATGCATTGACTACCGTAACCTGAATAAGGTCACTGTAAGGAACCAGTATCCCCTTCCTTTGATTCCTGATCTCTTTAATCAGGTTCAGGGGGCCCAATGGTTCTCTAAGTTTGATCTACGGGGGGCGTATAACCTTATCCGCATCAAAGAGGGGGATGAGTGGAAGACTACGTTTAACACGCCCGAAGGTCATTTCGAATACCTTGTCATGCCCTTTGGGTTGTGTAATGCTCCGGCGGTCTTCGAGAATTTCATAAATGAGATTTTGAGAGATTACCTGGGGATATTTCTTGTAGTGTACCTTGATGACATACTGGTGTTTTCCAAGGACTGGTCCTCCCACATTGAGCATGTCAGGAAGGTGCTCCAGGTCCTTCGGGAAAACAAACTGTTTGGTAAAACCGAAAAATGTGTGTTTGGGGTACAGGAGATACCATTTTTGGGTCAAATCCTCACTACTCATGAATTCCGCATGGACCCCGCCAAGGTTCAGGCTGTGGCGGAATGGGTCCAACCTGCCTCCCTGAAGGCGTTACAGTGTTTTTTGGGGTTCGCTAATTATTACAGGAGATTTATTGCTAACTTCTCGGTCATCGCTAAGCCTCTTACGGGCCTCACTCGCAAAGGTGCTGATCTCCTCCACTGGCCTCCTGAGGCTGTCCAGGCTTTTGAGGTCCTTAAGAAGTGCTTTATCTCTGCCCCAGTGATGGTTCAGCCCAACCAAATGGAGCCATTTATCGTGGAAGTTGACGCATCCGAGGTGGGAGTGGGGGCTGTCTTGTCCCAGGGTACCAGGTCCCTCACCCATCTCCGCCCCTGTGCCTACTTCTCCAGGAAGTTTTCGCCCACTGAGAGTAACTATGATATTGGCAACCGCGAACTCTTAGCCATTAAATGGGCATTTGAAGAGTGGCGCCACTTCCTGGAGGGGACTAGGCACCAGGTAACGGTCCTTACCGACCACAAGAATCTGGTTTTCTTAGAATCTGCCCGGAGGCTAAACCCGAGACAAGCTCGATGGGCGCTATTTTTTACCAGATTCAACTTTTTGGTTACCTATAGGGCTGGGTCTAAAAATATTAAGGCCGATGCACTGTCGCGTAGCTTCATGGCCAGCCCTCCTTCGGAGGAAGATCCTGCTTGTATTTTGCCTCCCGGTATAATCATTTCTTCTATTGATTCTGATTTAGTCTCTGAAATTGCGGCTGATCAAGGTTCAGCTCCCGGGAACCTTCCTGAGGACAAGCTGTTTGTTCCCCTGCAATACCGGCTAAGGGTACTTAGGGAAAATCATGACTCCGCACTATCTGGTCATCCAGGCATCCTGGGTACCAAACACCTCATTGCCAGAAACTATTGGTGGCCTGGGTTGCCTAAAGACGTTAAGGCCTACGTCGCCGCTTGTGAGGTTTGTGCTAGGTCCAAGACTCCCATGTCCCGACCAGCGGGCTTAATACGTTTGTTGCCCATTCCCCAGAGACCTTGGACACATATCTCCATGGATTTTATCACCGATTTGCCTCCATCCCAAGGCAAGTCGGTGGTGTGGGTGGTAGTAGACCGCTTCATTAAGATGTGCCACTTTGTGCCCCTCAAGAAACTACCCAACGCCAAGACGTTAGCTACCTTGTTTGTCAAACACATCCTGCGTCTCCACGGGGTCCCTGTCAATATTGTTTCGGACAGAGGGGTACAATTTGTTTCTTTGTTTTGGAGAGCCTTCTGTAAAAAGTTGGAGATTGATCTGTCCTTCTCCTCTGCCTTCCATCCTGAAACCAATGGCCAAACGGAGAGGACTAATCAATCTCTAGAACAATATTTAAGGTGTTTTATCTCTGACTGTCAATATGATTGGGTCTCATTCATTCCCCTCGCTGAATTTTCCCTTAATAACCGGGTCAGTAACTCGTCAGGGGTCTCCCCCTTTTTCTGTAATTTTGAGTTTAATCCACGGTTCTCCTCCGTTTCACCTAGTAATTCCAACAATCCCGAGGTAGAGGTCATTCATCGGGAACAGTGGAACTGAGGAGAGGACTTGGGGTACCCGCCCGGGATGTTCACGCTGGGGTATTGGTCAGGAAGTTCCACCTTCGTTTCCCCAATAAACCAGGTCCACTTAGAAAGGGTCCCGTGGCCCCTCATAAAAGGGGGGGTACTGTAAAGGATCTGCCAGGCACAGCTTCGGGGTTAACGCCCATAGGTAATCAGTCTTCACCTGAGTCTATGTCTCTGAGACTGACTCCAGCTTCTACCACTCAGGCTGGCAGGCTTAGGAGTGGGAGAGCCTATCGCAGCCTTGCCAGACTCAGCTAGCTCCCGCCCTCTGTCTATTTATACCTGCCTTTCCTGTTCCTCCTTGCTTGTGATTCTTTCCGTGTGGTTTCCTGGCCCAGCTACAGCTCCTACTATTTTGATCCTGCTCCATGTTGACACTGGCTTACTGACTGCTCTCCTGCTCTGCGTTTGGTGCCTCGTGCTCTCCTGGTTTGACTTGGCTCGTTCACCACTCTGGTTGCTCACGGTGTTGCCGTGGGCAACTGCCCCTTTCCCTTTGCTTTGTATTCCCTTGTATGTTTGTCTTGTGCACTTACTGAGCGTAGGGACCTCCGCCCAGTTGTACCCCGTAGCCTAGGGCGGGTCGTTGCAAGTAGGCAGGGACAGAGTGGCGGGTAGATTAGGGCTCACTTGTTCGTTTCCCTACCCCCGTCGTTACAGTTATACTTCACATTCACATTTTTTGACACTGCACATTTTTTCCTTAATTTTTATTTACAGCCACTAGATGGCACTAACATACAACGGAACACGTGAATTGCACCTCAATTTTACATATAGGCAGTACATACATACTCTGGGCTCTCTTAGTTTAATTTGATAAAAACTTACATTCCGGATCAATGCTGGGGATGCGCATGAATAGTGAAGTGGGGCGTGGGCTTCCCCCGCCGACCGTCTTCTAGTGCTTCCTGCGCCTGCGCTGTTTCCCTGGTGACGCGTCCGGGATTCGCGCATGCGCAGTGGGGCAGTGACGTTCGGCGGCGGCACTCTCGCGTCACCGCGCTTGTCACATTCATGCGCTGCTTAGACCGGCATCTGATTGGTCACGGACGGACCACATGACTCTCTTTATTCATGATTTAAACTGGGCATCGACACAATATCGGCACCCCTTGATAAAGCTACAGGCGAAACGCGCGTCGGGGCGCTTCTTCACACTCTGGGTCATACTAACCTTCCCAAATATGGGTAAGTGCATCAGCTAGGCTTGATTAGGTCTTATATTATATATTTAAAGGGGTTGTCCCAAGTTGACTCAAATTTATTTTTTTTATACATTCTAAGCAGGAAATGAATTTTAAAACATTTGGTGTTAAAAAAATTTAAAAATTCATTTCCGAAGTGCCTTTTTTTTACACTTGATAACGCAGCAAGTGCTGGTTATCTTTTCTAAAAAGGGGCGTGAGCGGCTCGATGTCAATCAAGCCGCTCCGCTCTGCAGTGTGCGCGCTCCCGATGTTGCTAGATACTGTAGTTCTAGCAACATCGGGAGAATGTTCGTCTCGAGCGGACATGGTATGCCCGATTGAGACGAACTTACCATGAATGTACTGTACACTACACTACACTACATTCACCCCGTTTCGGCAAGCCACTTTTCCCTCCCCCACCCTGTCACTACATTTTTGTACCCGCCGCATCAGCACCCGGCGAACAACTAAAAATATATAAAAAAAATAAACTCACCTAAGACGTTCTAACGGCGCTCTGAACGGTCCCGTCACTTGCCATCTTCCTTCTTCTTGGCGCCGCTCGCATTCATAGTAACAATGCGTTGTGGCGCAGATGACGTAATCATATCAGGCCCACGTGATTACGTCATCTGCGCCCACCGCTCTGTTATTGTGAATGGGAGAAGAAAAGTGACGGGACCGTTCGGCTCTTTGTGGGAACGTCTTAGGTGAGTTTATTTTTGTATGTATGTTGTCATGTATGTATGTATGTATGTATGTATGTTTTCTTGTATGTATGTTGTCATGTTTGTATGTGTATATGTGCATGTATGTGTATATGTGCATGTATGTTTTCATGTATGTTTGTATGTATGTTTGCATGTATATATGTTTGCATGTATGTATGTTTGCATGTATGTTTGCTTGTATGTATGTATGTTTGTTTGTATGTATGTTTTCATGTATGTATGTTGTCATGTTTGTATGTGTATATGTGCATGTATGTTTGCATGTATGTATGTTTTCATGTATGTATGTTTCCATGTATGTATGTTTTCTTGTATGTATGTTGTCATGTTTGTATGTGTGTATGTTTTCATGTATGTGTTTTCATGTATGCATGTTGTCATGTTTGTATGTGTATATCTGCATGTATGTTTGCATGTATGTATGTTTTCATGTATGTATGTATGTATGTTTTAATGTATGTATGTTTGCATGTATGTATGTTTTCTTGTATGTATGTTGTAATGTTTGTATGTGTGTATGTTTTCATGTATGTGTTTTCATGTAGGCATGTTTGCATGTATGTATGTTTGTATGTATGTTTTCATGTATGTATGTTGTCATGTTTGTATGTGTATATGTGCATGTATGTGTATATGTGCATGTATGTTTGCATGTATGTATGTTTTCATGTATGTATGTTTGCATGTATGTTTGTATGTATGTTTGCATGTATGTATGTTTGCATGTATGTTTGCTTGTATGTATGTTTGCTTGTATGTATGTTTGCTTGTATGTATGTATGTTTGCTTGTATGTATGCATGTTTGCTTGTATGTATGCATGTTTGCTTGCATGTATGTTGTCATGTTTGTATGTGTATATGTGCATGTATGTGTATATGTGCATGTATGTTTGCTTGTATGTATGTTGTCATGTTTGCATGTGTATATGTGCATGTATGTGTATATGTGCATGTATGTTTGCATGCATGTATGTTTGCATGTATGTTTGCTTGTATGTATGTTTGCTTGTATGTATGTATGTATGTATGTATGTATGTATGTTTGCTTGTATGTATGTATGTATGTATGTATGTTGTATGTTGTCATGTTTGTATGTGTATTTGTGCATGTATGTTTATATGTGCATGTATGTTTGCATGTATGTATGTATGTTTGCATGTATGTATGTATGTTTGCTTGTATGTTTGCTTGTATGTATGTATGTTTGCTTGTATGTATGTATGTTTGCTTGTATGTATGTTGTCATGTTTGTATGTGTATATGTGCATGTATGTGTATATGTGCATGTATGTTTGCATGTATGTATGTTTGCATGTATGTATGTTTTCATGTATGTATGTATGTTTGCATGTATGCATGCATGTATGTTTGCATGTATGTATGTTTGCATGTATGTATGTTTGCATGTATGCATGTTTGCATGTATGTTTGCTTGTATGTATGTTTTCTGGTATGTATGTTGTCATGTTTGTATGTGTATATGTGCATGTATGTGTATATGTGCATGTATGTTTGCATGTATGTATGTTTTCTTGTATGTATGTTTGCTTGTATGTATGTTTGCTTGTATGTATGTATGTATGTATGTTTGCTTGTATGTATGTTGTCATGTTTGTATATTTGCATGTATGTGTATATGTGCACGTATGTTTGCATGTATGTATGTTTTCATGTATGTATGTTTGCATGTATGTATGTTTGTATGTATGTATGTTTGCATGTATGTTTGCTTGTATGTATGTTTTCTTGTATGTATGTTGTCATGTTTGTATGTGTATATGTGCATGTATGTTTGCATGTATGTATGTTTGCATGTATGCATGTTTGCATGTATGTATGTATGTATGTTTGCTTGTATGTATGTTTGCTTGTATGTATGTATGTTTGCTTGTATGTATGTATGTATGTATGTTTGCTTGTATGTATGTATGTTTGCTTGTATGTATGTTGTCATGTTTGTATGTGTATATGTGCATGTATGTTTGCATGTATGTATGTATGTTTGTTTGTATAAATGTCTGTATGGCCGTGTATGATACTGTCTGCTGGCGCCCTGTATCTAAGCCAACTTTGCTGCAGGCTTCTATACATGGTATAACAGTCAGTATCACACATGAAAGTGAAACTAAGCCTACGACATGTTTTATTTCATTTTTTTTTTTATATTTTTGATTTTTTACAGGTTTGGTGTTTGGACTACGTCGGTTTTGAGGACTACTTAGATGACGCTTTTTTTTCATCAATAAAATGGTTAATGAGGGTTGTGTTGGGGGTGCTTTATTTCAATAAAATATTTTATCTATATCTTTGTCTTTTCTTTTCAAGTTTTATTACTATCACTTTAGTAATGGCCGCTGTCAGAGTGACAAGGTCCATTACTAAGGGGAGGCTTAGTGTTAGCCGGTGCAGAGGCTAACACTAACCACCATTATTACCCCGGTACCCACCACCACCAGGGGTGCCGGGAAGAGCTGGGTACGATCCAGTACCCGACCATCTGTTGTGATGGTCGGGCTCTGGGGCGGCCGCAGGCTGGTATTACGAGGCTGGGAAGGTCCAAAAACAGTGGACCTTCCCACCCTTGTAATGCTAGGCTGCTGCTGCTGTGTTGTATCTGGCTGGTTATAAAAATGGGGGGGACCCAACGTCATTTTTTTAAAATTATTTATTTATTATTTTTATTAAAAAGACATGGGGTTCAACCCAATTTATCATAACCAGCCACAAACAACACAGTGTTATTAGCCTGGGAATGTACTAAACCAGTGGCCCCTCCCACCCGTGTAATGCCAGGCTGCTGTGGCCTTGTATATGGCTGGTTATTAAAAATGTGGGGGACCCAACGTCTATTGTTAAATTTAAAAAAAAAATGACGTGGTGGTCCCCCACATTTTTATAACCAGCCCGATACAACACAGCAGCAGCAGCCTAGCATTACAAGGGTGGGAAGGTCCACTGTTTTTGGCCCTTCCCAGCCTCATAATACCAGCCTACGGCCGCCCCATTACCCGACCATCACAACAGATGGTCGGGTACTGGATCGTACCAAGCTCTTCTGGTTGGTGGGTACCGGGGTAATAATGGGTGGTTAGTGCTAGCCTCTGCACCGGCTAACACTAAGTACCACCTTAATAATGGACGCTGTCAATCAGCCAACTACCATTATCTAGGCACTAATAAAGTTTGAAAAAAAAACACAGACAATTTTTTTTATTGAAATAAGAAATCCCCAACAAAACCCTCGTTAACCATTTTATTAAAATTTTCAAAAAACGTAGATCTACGCAGTAGTCCAACGAATCGAAGATGTAGTCCAATTGGTACATCAAAATCTGCAACAACATAAAAAAAAAGTTATCAATGTGAACAATACCGATACTTATACTCACCTACACACACACAAACACCACACACAAACATATACACAAACACATATAAACACACACCCATATATTACACAAACACACACATAAACACACAAACACATACACACAAACATATAAACAAACACACACATATACACACAAACACACACATATACACACAAACATATACACAAACACATGTACACAAACACCCATATATACACAAACAGATACACAAACATATACACAAACACACCCATATATACACACACACCCATATATACACAAACACACACACATATACACAAACACACACGTATACAAAAACACACACAAACATATACACACAAACCTATACACATATGCACAAACACACCAATATATACACAAACACACACATATACACACACACATATACAAAAACACACAAACATATACACACAAACATATACACATATGCACAAACACACCCATATATACACAAACACACACACAAACACACACACATATACACACACACATATACACACAAACATATACACACAAACATATACACAAACACATGTACACAAACACACCCATATATACACAAACACACATACACAAACACACAAACATATACACAAACACACCCATATATACACAAACACACCCATATATACACAAACACACACACACATATATACACAAACACACATATACACAAACACACACGTATACAAAAACACACACAAACATATACACACAAACCTATACACATATGCACAAACACACCCATATATACACAAACACACACATATACACACACACACATATACATATACAAAAACACACAAACATATACACACAAACATATGCACAAACACACCCACATATACACAAACACACACACATAAACACACAAACACACACAAACATATACACAAACACACACATATACACACAAACATATACACATATGCACAAACACACCCATATATACACAAACACACACAAACACACACATATACACACACACATATACACACAAACATATACACACAAACATATACACAAACACATGTACACAAACACACCCATATATACACAAACACACATACACAAACACACAAACATATACACAAACACACCCATATATACACAAACACACCCATATATACACAAACACACACACACACACACACACATATATACACAAACACACATATACACAAACACACACGTATACAAAAACACACACAAACATATACACACAAACCTATAAACATATGCACAAACACACCCATATATACACAAACACACACATATACACACACACATATACATATACAAAAACACACAAACATATACACACAAACATATGCACAAACACACCCACATATACACAAACACACACACATAAACACACAAACACACACAAACATATACACAAACACACACATATACACACAAACATATACACAAACACATGTACACAAACAAAACCATATATACACACAAACACACATATACAAACACACACACAAACATATACACAAACACACCCATATATACACAAACACACACATATACACACACACATATACCAAAACACACAAACATATACACACAAACATATACACATATGCACAAACACACCCATATATACACAAACACACACACACACACACATATACACACACACATATACACACAAACATATACACACAAACATATACACAAACACATGTACACAAACACACCCATATATACACAAACACACATACACAAACACACAAACATATACACAAACACACCCTTATATACACAAACACACCCATATATACACAAACACACACACACACACACACACACACATATATACACAAACACACATATACACAAACACACACGTATACAAAAACACACACAAACATATACACACAAACCTATACACATATGCACAAACACACCCATATATACACAAACACACACATATACACACACACATATACATATACAAAAACACACAAACATATACACACAAAGATATGCACAAACACACCCACATATACACAAACACACACACATAAACACACAAACACACACAAACATATACACAAACACACACATATACACACAAACATATACACATATGCACAAACACACCCATATATACACAAACACACACACAAACACACACACACATATACACACACACATATACACACAAACATATACACACAAACATATACACAAACACATGTACACAAACACACCCATATATACACAAACACACATACACAAACACACAAATATATACACAAACACACCCATATATACACAAACACACCCATATATACACAAACACACACACACATATATACACAAACACACATATACACAAACACACACGTATACAAAAACACACACAAACATATACACACAAACCTATGCACATATGCACAAACACACCCATATATACACAAACACACACATATACACACACACATATACATATACAAAAACACACAAACATATACACACAAACATATGCACAAACACACCCACATATACACAAACACACACACATAAACACACAAACACACACAAACATATACACAAACACACACATATACACACAAACATATACACAAACACATGTACACAAACAAAACCATATATACACACAAACATACACATATACAAACACACACACAAACATATACACAAACACACCCATATATACACAAACACACCCATATATATACACAAACACACCCATATATACACAAACACAAAAGTTCATTTAGATAATCTGTCATAACAATCACACTTACCGTATACTAGAGTTTTAGGAACGTAGAATCTCCACACTTCCGGTTCACGTCCAGAGAAAGTGCCAACACCTGGAATGCAATTAAGACACGTTACACATAAATACACCAGACGTGTCAGTCAGTTTATCCCAGCCATGATTAAGAACGCAGCTAGCGTTTGAAACGCGTAGGCTTCCTCAATCCTCTTATTTCTCTCCCAGCACTTGAGGACATCACTCCGATTGACCTCTTTTAAACAGTTTTCATTAAACTTGGAACAAGTTCCTTTTTAGTTGCAGCTACGCTGGATCCAAACTACCTGTTTCTCCTGTATCTCACACAACGCGTGCCGACGCGAGGATCCGTGCGGAGACCATAGTACACCAACCTGTACATACAAGGTGAGCTGGAGGTTCCCCTCCTCTTTTTTCTACATACACAAACACACACACACACATAAACACAAACACACCCATATATATACACAAACACACACACACACATAAACACACCAAAAAAACACACACACACAAACATATACACACAAACATATGTACACAAACACACCCATATATACACAAACACATACACAAACCCACACATATACAAAAACCCACACACACACAAACATATACACACAAACATATACACAAACACACCCATATATACACACACACAAACACACACACACATATACACAAACACAAAAATATACACAAACATATACACACAAATACACCCATATATACACTCACACATAAACACACACACACACACACACACACACACACATATACACAAACATATACACAAACACACATACACAAACACACCCATATATACACAAACACAGACACACACACACTTACCTTTAGCGGAGCGCAGACTTCTCGCGACGGGTGCCTTCCACTGCATCTCCTTGCATCTCCTGCGCATGCGCCGAGATGCGCCGAGATGCGCGTTCATGAGTAAATGACATCCTCTGCTCAGGACGCAGAGGATGTCATTACGCATGCGCGGCCACCGCTAAAGGTAAATAGCGGTGGCCGGGAACCTAGGCAACGAGCAGGATACAAAGAGGGACCGACCGCAACTTCAATCAACGATATCAAGAAAACGACATCGCTGGACGACGGACAGGTAATTAGAATTCTTCTTATTTTTACATGGGGGAGCTTTATAGCTCCATTTATCAACTTGGGACAACCCCTTTAATGCACTAGTCACTTTAAGTAAATATAAGCTGTTTACACTGAGCTTCTTACACTTTGCCTTTGTGCTATCCCTATTCAAGCCTATTTACACATATGTATCCCGTATTGGAGTTTACATTAATCTAAAATTGTCATACTGTATACAAAATGTATGTATATAACTTTGATTGATGTATCTATTGGTGATCCAGATATAGATCTGTTTTAGATTCTCTATTTTTGTCTTTTTGATGTTATTAATAAAGATTGTCTATTTTTCATATTTGATATATACGGACTCTTTTGTTCTCTAGTTTATACTATTTAATGTTAGAGTCCTTATCTCTAATAAACTTGAGTGGGTGGTTGAGATTTTCCCCCCCTTACATTTATATGTCCTGTGAGACTTCTCGTCTAATTATGTCACTACAACTTGCCTGACAGGAAGATATTTGTGAAGTGACAGGAGCTTACCTGAGTGAAACTCACTTGTGAAGTTATAGCAGCTACCTAACAAAAAAAACATTGCTGAAGTCACAATAGTTTATGTGACTGAAACCCTCTTGTGATGTCACAGCAGCTTCCCTGATGGAAACACTGACAAATGACACAGTCATAGCAGCTATTTGCACACGCCACTAAGGGACGATCACTACATAAAGATGTACAATTACACCCCTTGAGTTAAACGCCAGCTATATAAATACATATGTAGTGAGCTCCCCCTAGTGGCTGCTGTATACACCCAGAGATATACTGTATATCACAAGTAAGAAAACAGAGCTCCCCAGATATACACCGTGTTCCAAATTATTATGCATATTGGATTTAAGTGTCATAAACATTTAATTATTCGTTTTTCAATTAAACTCATGGGTGGTATTGTGTCTTAGGGCTCTTTGGATCATTGTAATAAATCTCAGACACCTGTGATAATTAAAACAACAACCTAAAAGAATTTAGTCAAAGACCAAATTTAAATAATGAATTATAATTTTTATTATTGCACAATACAAGAAATAAATATATTTACTCACAAGTTTAAAAAGACAAGGATGACTACCACAGTGTGAAAAAAGAAGCCAGACACGTGTATAATGGGGCTACTGTAATAGCATATGCATAACAAGGATATATATAAGAGACCAAGGTACATAAATAGATTAATAAATAAATTAATTACTAACACCTGGGTATACTTATCAAAAAAAGGCTTGTGTAAGGTCCCAAATGATGGTATATGGTTATACTCGTTAATGTAGCCTAACATTTGATAATGCATAAATCATTAGTATAAAGTGCACATGCAGTTGAGTGAGAGCAGCTTACCCATATTATAGCACACTGTTGTCTGGCATCACACCCGACGCACGTTTCGGCGAGGAATGCCTTCGTCCGGAAATTCTTTATTTAAATTTGGTCTTTGACTAAATTCTTTTAGGTTGTTGTTCTTATATATTATATGAGTCATTGCTAATGTTACCAGCAGTCATGGGTATTCACTGTGTTATATGCCCTTCTCCCCCCCCCCATATATTATATATTATTTGAAGTAATTTACTTTGTATAACCTTCAAGGGGTATTTTGGTTGTGCTCCGAATTGGTCGTGTACCTGTGATAATTAGTTTGCCAGGTGTGCCCAATTAAAGGAAAACTACTTAAGAAGGACGTTCCACATTATTAAGCAGGCCACAGGTTTCATGCAATATGGGAAAGAAAAAGGATCTCTCTGCTGCCGAAAAGCGTGAAATAGTGCAATACCTTGGACAAGGTATGAAAACATTGGATATTTCAAGAAAACTTAAGCGTGATCATCGTACTGTGAAAAGATTTGTGGCTGATTCAGAGCACAGACGGTTTCGTTCAGATAAAGGCATAATGAGGAAGGTTTCTGCCAGACAAATTAATAGGATTAGGAGAGCAGCTGCTAAAATGCCATTGCAAAGCAGCAAACAGGTATTTGAAGCCGCTGGTGCCTCTGGAGTCCCGCAAACCTCAAGGTGTAGGATCCTCCAGAGGTTTGCAAGTGTGCATAAAGCTATTATTCGGCCACCCCTAAACAATGCTCACAAGCAGAAACGGTTGCAGTGGGCTCAGAAATACATGAAGACTAATTTTCAAACCGTGTTGTTTACTGATGAGTGCTGTGCAACCATGGATGGTCCAGATGGGTGGAGTAGTGGAAGGTTGGTGAATGGCCACCATGTCCCAACAAGGCTGCTACGTCAGCAAGGAGGTGGCGGAGTCATGTTTTGGGCTGGAATCATGGGGAGAGAGAGCTGGTAGGCCCCTTTAGGGTTCCTAACGGTGTGAAAATGACCTCTGCAAAGTACGTAGAGTTTATGACTGACCACTTTCTTCCGTGATACAAAAAGAAGAACCGTGCCTTCCGTAGCAAAATTATCTCCCTGCATGACAATGCACCATCTCATGCTGCAAAGAATACCTCTGTGTCATTGGCTGCTATGAGCATAAAAGGAGAGAAACTCATGGTGTGGCCCCCATGTTCCCCTGACCTCAACCCTATTGAGATCCTTTGGAGCATCCTCAAGCAAAATATCTATGAGGGTGGGAGGCAGTTCACATCAAAACAGAAGCTCTGGTAGACTATTCTGACATCCTGCAAAGATATTCAAGCAGAAACTGTCCAAATACTCACAAATTCAATGGATGCAGGAATTGTGAAGGTGATATCAAAGAAGGGGTCCTATGTTAACATGTAACTTGGCCTGCTAAGTTTTTTTTTATTGAAAGAGCTTTTGATTTATGTAAATATGACCTCCTGATGCTGAAAATACAACAAATTACCATTTTAGTTCTCTTTACAACCTTTAAAATGTTTTGATTTCTGTTGTGCATAATAATTTGAAACCGTGCATTTTGAGTTTTTTACTTCTAAAAAAAAATCTATTATCATTAGGAGATTTGTTCAATAAAATTTGCATTATACTCCAAGGGTTGATGGCTTGAAGATTATACTGACTGTCATTTGCATCGACTATTTAGGAAAATCAGCGAAAAATAACATTTGCATAATAATTTGGAACGCGGTGTATTATGAAATTTATTGGCACAGAATTTTGGATCCAAACATAATAAAGGATGTTACCTTTAATAAAGGTGGAGTACACTTGCTGGAGCTCTCAGTTGGACGTGGGACCCATTCTGAGTTTTGCTTTAGGGCCTTAGGATTTTTGCATATGATCCTAGTCACAAGTG
This sequence comes from Rhinoderma darwinii, assembly GCF_050947455.1. NCBI lineage: Eukaryota > Metazoa > Chordata > Amphibia > Anura > Rhinodermatidae > Rhinoderma > Rhinoderma darwinii. The sequence goes on along the minus strand of NW_027461951.1, from coordinate 93,935 downwards.
TATAACAACCAAGGTAGAAGGCTAGGGGCAGACATAATATTGGTATTGGGCCCATATACTGTTCAGCTGTCTGTGTCTGCCGCTGTAGCAGACATAGCAGCTTTTATAGAATCCAGCATCTAAGGGGTCATCTCCATATTATTAAAGGGGAGGAATAGTTGGGATTCACTGTGCATGATGGAGGGGTGGCAGAATTTTTTTTTTGTGCACCTACTGGGACTGAAAACCATACAAATCATAACTCTCAATTTCCTGGACACACTTGCTGCTGGTGATGATCATCTTTGCAGTGAGGCCCGTTCTGTTTTTCTCCTGTGCCCCATGGCTCCTTGTTACACCCCTGCTTAGGTAGCCACATTTTATACAGTTAGGTCCAGAATTATTTGGACAGTGACACAGTCTTCATGATTTGGGCTCTATTTGAAATGAAACAACTGAGATGCAATTGAAGTGTAGACTTTCAAGTTTAATTCCAGGGGTTCAACAAAAATAACCTGTGAAACGTTTAGGAATTGTAACCATTTTTCTACACAACCTCCTCATTTCAAGGGCTCAAAAGTAATTGGACAAATTAACATAAATAAAATGTTGTTTTTTTTTAAATACTTTGTGGAGAATCCTTTGCAGGCAATGACTGCCTGAAGTCTGGAACCCATGGACATCACCACACGCTGTGTTTCCTCCTTTGTGATGCTTTGCCCGGCCTTTACTGCAAAAGTCTTCAGTTGTTGCTTGTTTGTGGGTCTTTCTGCCTTAAGTTTTGTCTTAAGCAAGTGAAATGCAGCTCGATCGGGTTGAGATCTGGTGATTTACTTGGCCATTGCAGAATATTCCACTTCTTTGCCTTAAAGAACTCCTGGGTTTCTTTCGAAATATGTTTTGGGTCATTGTCCATCTGTACTGTGAAGCGACGTCCTTGCTGAATTTGGTTGAATCTGAGCAGAAAGTAAATCCCTGAACACTTCAGAATTCATCCGGCTGCTTTTGTCTTAAGTCACATCATCAATAAACACTAGTGACCCAGTGCCTTTGGCAGCCATGCATGCCCATGCCATCACACTGTCTCCACCATGTTTTACAGAGGATGTTTTGTGCTTTGGATCATAAGCCGTTCCAAGCCTTCTCCATACTTTCTTCCTCCCATCATTCTGGTACAGGTTGATCTTAGTTTCATGCTGTTCCAGAACTGGGTGGCTTCTTTACATGTTGTACAAGTCTAATCTGGCCTTTCTATTTTTGAGGCTGATTAATGGTTTGCACCTTGTGGTGAACCTTCTGTATTTGCTCTCATGAAGTCTTCTCTTTATGGTAGACTTAGATACTGTTACTCCTACTTCCAGGAGAGTGTTCTTCACTTGGGTAGATATTGTGAAAGGGTTTTTCTTCACCATGGAAAGGATTCTGTGATCATCCACCACTGTTTTCATTCGTGGACGTCCAGGCCAGTGCGCTCTTTCTTTTCAAGAATGTATCAAACAGTTTATTTGGCCACTCCTAACATTTGTGCTATCTCTCTGATGGATTTCTTCATTTTTTTCAGCCTAACGATGGTCTGTTTCACTTACATTGAGAGCTCCTTTGACCTCATGTTGTGGGTTCACAGCAACAGCTTCCAAATGCAAATGCCACATCTGGAATCAACACCAGACCTTTTAAATGCTTAATTGATGATGGATTAACGAGGGAAGAGCTCATGCAGCCCATTAAATAGCCATTGAGATAATTGTTCTATTACCTTTGGTCCCTTGAAAAAGAGGCAGCTACATATTAAAGAGCTATAATTCCTAAGACATTCCTCAAATTAGGATGTGAATACCCTCAAATTAAAGATGAGAGTCTGCACTTTAAGCCCATGTTGATTATATAATTGTATATTCAATGTTTTTTTAAAAAAAAAACGCTAAAATGCCAAAACTTGTGTCACTGTCCAAATAATTCCGGACCTAACTGTAACATAAGACTTGTTAATGAATTGGAGCTCCCGTAAAGCTTGGTTCTTTATCCGAGTGCAGTATTATTCTGTAAATCCAACAGTAGAGGGATCTGACAGATCCCAGATTATCAGACATTCTGTACGATTAGATGAAAAATAAACAAGTTTATAAAATGTCCTTGTAGAAGTAGAAATCCGGGAGTCTCATCATAGCTTCTCCCTCCTAAGTCTTCTGCTTCTTGTTTTCTCAGATTCCAGATTATTTTACAATTTGGGTCGGTTTATCAGAATTTCCGAAATACTGAATTCCAGATTAAAAGAACTTTACTATTTTTTGTATTACACACATAAACCAACACTCAATCACCGGTATAAAAAAAGACAAAGACGACAAGAATAAGTAGTAAACAGCGGAACCGTTTATTATAACAAATATCCACAAAAGCAGCAGAAACAGATTCAAAGATTTTACAAAGGGCCAAAACATGTAGAGAATTGTTATATTTCATACATTACAGGGGTTGTCTGGCCCTACTACAGCATTGTTATATGGGGGCACTCATACAGGACCCTTATTAGTCAGCGTGAGCCCAGAGCAGCTACAAAAGACGTCTCTATAGATAGATTATAGTAACTCACATCAGTCCCTGTCCCCAGAGGGGCTCACAATCTAATTTCCTCATCGCACTAACACCAGGGACCCTTTCACTTCCAGCACATGGGAAGGATGCACAATTTTATAAAAAAGCGACACCCCACCCCATTGTGGCACCAAAAACTAGAAAGAACATGAAAATTACTCTATTAATAAAAAATACAATTTCTTTCTTATTTCTGGATAAAGCTAATTTTTCAAATCCTAAATTGACCAATGCCTATCAAATCTACACTAATTTCCTTCTTAACAGGTCAACTAGATCACTACGGACATTGTATAAATAGGTCTATGAAGAAGAAATTTCAGAAAGATTTGTATAATTCTTCACTGATAGGAATATATTTGAGAATTTCTGCAATTTGCCTTTTCTGTTTATCAGATTCATATCATTTTGATTATTTTTATTGCTTTGTATTTTTGATTTATATCTGAATAAGTAGCTTTGTTCCTTTCTCACAGTCAGGCAGCTGCTGTAAAGGCCCATTTACATGAGGAGATTATCAGGATAATGTACTTTATATAAAGCATTCTTATAAAAAAAAATTATTATTTGTATCTGAATGTAAATATAACTGGGATAGAATTGTCCCTTATAAATGGGCCTTTACTGATCTGCTCTTTCACTCCATGACTAAAATTATATTCACTACTGGACTTCACATATGGGTTTAAGCTTATAGAAATATATAACAAATCATAAGGTGCTTTTCTCACTATATGAATATGTATCATCATCATCATTATCAGAAGTGCATGGTTTTAACCCCTTCAGGACACAGCCGTTTTGGCCTTGTGGACTCAGGCAATTTTTTCAAATCTGACATGTGTCACTTTATGTGGTAATAACTCCGGAATGCTTTTACCTATCCACGCGATTCTGAGATTGTTTTCTCGTGACATATTGTACGTTACGTCTGTGAAAAAATTTGGTCGATAAATTCAATATTTATTTGTGAAAAACACCAAAATTTATAGAAAATTTGCAAAAAATTGCATTTTTCTAAATTTGAATGTATCTGCTTGCATAACAGATATTAATACCACACACAATAGTTACTAGTTAACATTCCCCATATGTCTACTTTATGTTGGCATAGTTTTTTGAACATCCTTTTATTTTTCTAGGACGTTACAAGGCTTAGATTTTTAGCAGCAATTTCTTACATTTTCAAGAAATTTCCAAAACCTATTTTTTCATAGACCAGTTCAGTTCTGAAGTGGCTTTGAGGGCCTTATATATTAGAAACTGCCCATAATTCACCCCATTTTAAAAACGTCACCCCTCAAAGTATTCAAAACAGCATTTAGAAAGTTTCTTAACCCTTTAGGCATTTCACAGGAATTAAAGCAAAGTAGAAGTGAAATTTACAAATGTAATTTTTTTGGCAGAAATTCATTTGTAATAGAAACATTTCTGTAACACAGAAGGTTTTACCAGAGAAACACAACTCAATATTTATTGCCCAGATTCTGCAGTATTTAGAAATATCCCACATGTGGCCCTAGTGTGATAATGGACTGAAGCACCGGCCTCAGAAGTAAAGGAGCACCTAGTGGATTTTGAAGCCTCCTTTTTATTACAATATATTTTAGGCTCCATGTCTGGTTTGAAGAGGTCTTGTGGTACCTAAACAGTAGAAACCCCCAAAAAGTGACCCCAATTTGGAAACTACACCCCTCAAGGAATTTATCTAGTTGTATAGTGAGCATTTTAACCCCACAGGTTTTTTGCTGAATTTATTGGCGTTAGTCTGTGAAAATGAAAATCTACATTTCTTCTGAAGAAACATAGACATTTTTAATTTTTGCAAAGAATAAAGGAGAAAAAGCGCCCCAACATTTGTAAAGAAATTTATCCTGATTACGGCAATACCCCATATGTCGTCATAAACTTATATTTGAACACATTACAGCCCTCAGAAGGGAAGGAGCGCCATTTGGGTTTTGGAGCTCAACGCCGTGGAGGGACCAAAACAGCGAAAACCCCCCAAAAGTGACCCCATTCACTATCGGAATCCAAGAGAGCAAATTCCTCTTTAGTGATATATAACTTGCGTGCCATTTTTGATGTTTTTTTTTTTTTACTTATTTTTTGTAACAGTTTTAATAAAAGTAACAAAGAAAAAGTCCACTAATCCATTGATCAATAAATTTATGAACAACCCTAAGGCCCTGTTCACACAGAGTTTTTTTACGAGTTTTTCGGCGCGGAAACCGCTCCGCAAAACTCGTCAAAAACCGCCCGAAATTGTCTCCCATTGATTTCAATGGGAGTTGGACGAGCTTTTTTACCGTGAGCAAAAAAAACGCATCGCGGTAATAAGAAGCGACATGACCTATCTTGAGGCGGTTTCCGCCTCCAAAACTCCATTTCAATCAGTCAGAAGGGTAAAAAAGACACCTCGACGAGTGTTTTGATGAGTTTTTGTCAAACCACTTTGCAAAAAACGTCTGGAGCAGTTTTTGCAGGAGGAATTTTCCTCCTGCAAAAAATTCTGTGTGAACACAGCCTAACAATGAATCAATGTATTTAGAATTTACAGACGTGTCAAATATATGAAGAGATTTATATAAGTATATGTGTGTATACATGTATGTATATATCTATTTGATGATATAGATATATAACATCCCTAATTATTTATTTTTAGTATTAACAAATTTCAAATATATGTCTACATATAATATATATCACGTGTGTGTGTGTGTATATATATATATATATATACACAGTATATAAATATATATATCTATATGATTTTATAGGTATATATATATATATATATATATATATATATATATATAGAGAGAGAGAGAGAGAGAGAGAGAGAGAGACGGAGATATATATATATATATATATATATATATATATATATATATATATATATATATATATATATATGTATATATATATATATATATATATATATATATATATATATATATATCTATATACTGTGTGTGTATGTGTGTGTGTGTGTGTATATATATATATATATATATATATATACACACATTCTAAGCCCTAATTGATTATTAATTAACTAATTAATTGTCCTAGTCTGAGTACTATCTACCTAAACTATAACTAGCTGCCTACACTAAACTATCTATGTGGAGGTGGTTTTTGTGTGTTTCACAGTCATTGTGTCTTTATATGAGACACACAGCAGCTGCTCGGCACAGCTTCTTCTCCCCCACTGTCTCAGAACGATCTGACAGGGAGGGAGGAGAAACCTTGTAACAAACAGCACGAAAGTTTGTTGCTGCAACAAACTTTGCTGTGATCATCATGATAAGTTTATCATGGTGATCACGTCATCAGGACCGACACCAATCCGGTCCTGATGTCTTCTCTCAGCACTTAGGCTGCTAGTAGCAGCGTGTGCTGAGAGATTCAGAGCACAGGGAGAGCGCTGTGCACTCTGTTCTGACAGCACGTGAATTAACGGGCTGCAGGAGAAGAGCCCAGCACGGCAGCCCGTTAATCTACGTGGGCTGTTCGTGAAGGGGTTAAACACAAGCACAATTCTCAGCAGTGACAGAATACAGCAGGAGAGAGGCAGCGGTGCAGCTGTGGGGGATACAGAGGTCACATTCACAACTGGGCCCTGACATCTTGTGGGCCTATAGTTCACCCAACATAAAGAAGCAGAATTATTAGCAGGAGGAGCGATGATTTCCATTCACATAGTTATATAGTTACATTGCTGGGAAAAGACACATGTACATCAAGTTCAACCAAAGCATCAGAGAGGATGTGGATGAAGGTAAGGGGTAGCGGTACATTTTAGACCATTGTTTCCTCCTACTGATCAAGAGGAAGGAATAAAACAAACTCATATCTGCCCAAAAGGGAAACATTTCCATCCTGATCCTATGTGGTGATCAGACTGGAGAATTGTTCATACAAGAATTCTATACATTTAAGTAAGTGTGGATTTTGTTTGCCGTAAGAAATTATCTTTGCCTTTTTTGAAGCCATCACCTGTCCCTGCTGTGACCAGCTCCTGAGGTGACTATTCCCCAGATTCACCGCTCTTACAGTAAAGAAGGCTTGTCACATCTGGAGACTGAATTTTATTTTCTCCAGATGGAGGGAGTTGCTCCTGGTCTTTTAAGGGGATTTTAAAGGGAACAGCTTTTCACCATAATTTTTTGTACGGGCTATTTATATACTGATATAGATTTATTATGTCACCCTTAGACATCTCTTCCCAAGACTATAAGGCACAACTTCACACTTATCCACATGAAATCTCATTTGCCAAGTGGATGCCCAAACACTGATCAGGAGGTGATGTGCAGGCAAGCTGTGGACTGCGTACTGCTACTGAAGCTGGCAACTCTGCACTTACTTTGTACGCCACTTTGGCTGGCGGCTCCGGCAGCGGCACATGTAAGACCCCTTACAGAACAGCATTGTAGAACGCATCTAAACCCTGGAGGGCGCCGACTACAAACAAGGAACTCTTCTCCTGTTTTAGGGGTGGCTGCAGGAGGAAAACGTTTACTACTGGAAGGGGTGTCATTGAACCTTTCTTTTTTACCTAATAAGTATTGAGAACCAGTGCAACAAAGAAACTTCTCCATTCCAAAACGCAAGTTACAACTTTAAGGGAGGTTTAACTTTCTTGCTTTAAATCAGTTTACTTTCAGAATTCTCTGATGGGTGGTGGAGGGGTAAAGAAGAACAATTGGGGATTTAACTAAAATAACTGATCCCACACAGAAAGTAAGTTTATAGGAGAGCACAATTTCACAGATGGCGGAAGTAATGGTGGCCTCTAGTACGGACACTCTGCAGATACCGCCAGCACTAATAAAAAAAAACAATGGAGGTCGTGATGCAAAGGATGATGCCTGAGAAGCGCAAACAAATGAAAATGGATTTTAAAGAAGTAAAAGATGATTTGATCAGTTTGAACACTAGATCTAACCAATTGGAATATCAGACTACATGCATTACTCACAACCTTAATGTCCTTCTAGGCCGTAATCTATTCATGGAGGAAGAGATAAAGCTATATAATAATAATAAACTTCTGGACCTAGAGAATAGGTCTTGTTAGATAACATCCCTCTATTTGGAATACCAGAAAGTAATAAAAATGATCAGCTTGAACGATATATTTGGGAATGACCTTTGCTTTTCTACCAGAGGCAAGTTTTTCGGAATAGACTTTTGAACGCACTCATAAAGTGTGGAGATCTCCAGGTGCCCCGAAGTAATCACATATCTGTATGTGTGTAATGTGTATATATGTATGTGTGTAATGTGGATATATGTATAGGTGTAATGTGGATATATGTGTAAGTGTGTAATGTGGATATATGTATGTGTGTAATGTGGATATATGTATATGTGTAATGTGGATATATGTAAGTGTGTAATGTGTATATATGTATGTGTGTAATGTGGATATATGTGTAAGTGTGTAATGTGGATATATGTGTAAGTGTGTAATGTGGATATATGTATGTGTGTAATGTGGATATATGTACGTGTGTAATGTATATATATGTATGTGTGTAATGTGTATATATATGTAAGTGTGTAATGTGTATATATGTGTAAGTGTGTAATGTGGATATATGTGTAAGTGTGTAATGTGTATATATGTGTAAGTGTGTAATGTGGATATATGTGTAAGTGTGTAATGTGTATATATGTGTAAGTGTGTAATGTGGATATATGTGTAAGTGTGTAATGTGTATATATGTGTAAGTGTGTAATGTGGATATATGTAAGTGTGTAATGTGTATATATGTATGTGTGTAATGTGGATATATGTGTAAGTGTGTAATGTGGATATATGTGTAAGTGTGTAATGTGGATATATGTATGTGTGTAATGTGGATATATGTACGTGTGTAATGTATATATATGTATGTGTGTAATGTGTATATATGTGTAAGTGTGTAATGTGGATATATGTGTAAGTGTGTAATGTGTATATATGTGTAAGTGTGTAATGTGGATATATGTGTAAGTGTGTAATGTGTATATATGTGTAAGTGTGTAATGTGGATATATGTGTAAGTGTGTAATGTGTATATATGTGTAAGTGTGTAATGTGGATATATGTAAGTGTGTAATGTGTATATATGTGTAAGTGTGTAATGTGGATATATGTGTAAGTGTGTAATGTGGATATATGTATGTGTGTAATGTGGATATATGTGTAAGTGTGTAATGTGGATATATGTGTAAGTGTGTAATGTGGATATATGTATGTGTGTAATGTGGATATATGTACGTGTGTAATGTATATATATGTATGTGTGTAATGTGTATATATGTGTAAGTGTGTAATGTGGATATATGTGTAAGTGTGTAATGTGTATATATGTGTAAGTGTGTAATGTGGATATATGTGTAAGTGTGTAATGTGTATATATGTGTAAGTGTGTAATGTGGATATATGTGTAAGTGTGTAATGTGTATATATGTGTAAGTGTGTAATGTGGATATATGTAAGTGTGTAATGTGTATATATGTATGTGTGTAATGTGGATATATGTGTAAGTGTGTAATGTGGATATATGTGTAAGTGTGTAATGTGGATATATGTATGTGTGTAATGTGGATATATGTACGTGTGTAATGTATATATATGTATGTGTGTAATGTGTATATATGTGTAAGTGTGTAATGTGGATATATGTGTAAGTGTGTAATGTGTATATATGTGTAAGTGTGTAATGTGGATATATGTGTAAGTGTGTAATGTGTATATATGTGTAAGTGTGTAATGTGGATATATGTGTAAGTGTGTAATGTGTATATATGTGTAAGTGTGTAATGTGGATATATGTAAGTGTGTAATGTGGATATATGTATGTGTGTAATGTGGATATATGTATGTGTGTAATGTGGATATATGTATGTGTGTAATGTGGATATATGTATGTGTGTAATGTGGATATATATGTGTGTAATGTGGATATATGTATGTGTGTAATGTGGATATATGTAAGTGTGTAATGTGGATATATGTATGTGTGTAATGTGAATATATGTAAGTGTGTAATGTGTATATATGTATGTGTGTAATGTGGATATATATGTAAGTGTGTAATGTGGATATATGTAAGTGTGTAATGTGTATATATGTATGTGTGTAATTTGAATATATGTAAGTGTGTAATGTGTATATATGTATGTGTGTAATGTGGATATATGTAAGTGTGTATTGTGGATATATGTATGTGTGTAATGTCTATATATGTGTAAGTGTGTAATGTGGATATATGTATGTGTGTAATGTGTATATATATATGTAAGTGTGTAATGTGGATATGTGTATGTGTGTAATGTGTATATATGTGTAAGTGTGTAATGTGGATATATGTATGTGTGTAATGTGGATATATGTGTAAGTGTGTAATGTGGATATATGTACGTGTGTAATGTGTATATATGTGTAAGTGTGTAATGTGGATATATGTATGTGTGTAATGTGAATATATGTAAGTGTGTAATGTGTATATATGTATGTGTGTAATGTGGATATATATGTAAGTGTGTAATGTGGATATATGTAAGTGTGTAATGTGTATATATGTATGTGTGTAATTTGAATATATGTAAGTGTGTAATGTGTATATATGTATGTGTGTAATGTGGATATATGTAAGTGTGTATTGTGGATATATGTATGTGTGTAATGTCTATATATGTGTAAGTGTGTAATGTGGATATATGTAAGTGTGTAATGTGGATATGTGTATGTGTGTAATGTGTATATATGTGTAAGTGTGTAATGTGGATATATGTATGTGTGTAATGTGTATATATGTGTAAGTGTGTAATGTGGATATATGTATGTGTGTAATATGTATATATGTGTAAGTGTGTAATGTGGATATATGTGTAAGTGTGTAATGTGGATATATGTATGTGTGTAATGTGGATATATGTATGTGTGTAATGTGGATATATGTAAGTGTGTAATGTGGATATATGTAAGTGTGTAATGTGTATATATGTGTAAGTGTGTAATGTGGATATATGTGTAAGTGTGTAATGTGTATATATGTATGTGTGTAATGTGGATATATATGTGTGTAATGTGAATATATGTATGTGTGTAATGTGGATATATATGTAAGTGTGTAATGTGGATATATGTATGTGTGTAATGTGAATATATGTAAGTGTGTAATGTGTATAATGTGGATATATGTAAGTGTGTAATGTGGATATATGTATGTGTGTAATGTGTATATATGTGTAAGTGTGTAATGTGGATATATGTGTAAGTGTGTAATGTGGATATATGTATGTGTGTAATGTGGATATATGTATGTGTGTAATGTGGATATATGTAAGTGTGTAATGTGGATATATGTAAGTGTGTAATGTGTATATATGTGTAAGTGTGTAATGTGGATATATGTGTAAGTGTGTAATGTGGATATATGTATGTGTGTAATGTGGATATATGTGTAAGTGTGTAATGTGGATATATGTATGTGTGTAATGTGTATATATGTGTAAGTGTGTAATGTGGATATATGTATGTGTGTAATGTGTATATATATGTAAGTGTGTAATGTGTATATATGTGTAAGTGTGTAATGTGTATATATGTATTTGTGTAATGTGGATATATATGTAAGTGTGTAATGTGTATATATGTATGTGTGTAATGTGGATATATGTAAGTGTGTAATGTGGATATATGTGTAAGTGTGTAATGTGTATATATGTGTAAGTGTGTAATGTGTATATATGTGTAAGTGTGTAATGTGGATATATGTGTAAGTGTGTAATGTGGATATATGTATGTGTGTAATGTGGATATATGTATGTGTGTAATGTGTATATATGTATGTGTGTAATGTAGATATATGTAAGTGTGTAATGTGGATATATGTATGTGTGTAATGTGTATATATGTGTAAGTGTGTAATGTGGATATATGTGTAAGTGTGTAATGTGGATATATGTATGTGTGTAATGTGGATATATGTAAGTGTGTAATGTGGATATATGTGTAAGTGTGTAATGTGGATATATGTATGTGTGTAGTGTGGATATATGTATATGTGTAATGTGGATATATGTATTTCTGTAATGTGGATATATGTATGTGTATAACGTTGATATATGTATCTGTGTAATGTGTATATATGTATGTGTATGTATGTAAAGTGTTTAAAGTTTATATACTTGTGCCAATGTCTGTGTAATGTGTATATATGTATGTGTATAATTGTAGATATATGTATATATATATATATATATATATATATATATATATATATATGTATCTATGTGTAACATGTATGTGTATGTAATATGTATACATATGCATGTGTATAGTGTGTATATGCATATATATGTATGTATCTATGTGCAACGTGTATGTGTATATATGTAGGTGTGTGTAATATGTGTATATATGTATGTATAAGTGTGTATTTTGTTATGTAAATATCTTTATAATGTGTATATATGTATGTGTGTATGTGTGTACAATGTGTATATATCTATGTTTATGTGAGTAATGATGGATACGTCTCCCGTAGCCCCTGGGCACAGCGCTACTTTAAGCGCTGAGCCCGGTGAATCCCCTGATGTCACTGTGCATATAAGGACAGTGACGTCAGGGGCTTTAAAATGAATGTAAGGCGCTCTGGCCTGAGACTCTTTACCCTAACTGGAACCCCTTAAGCTTAACACCTTAACCCCGTAATTCTAATCATAACTCTTACCCTAAGCCACCAACCTTCGAACCCTAACCCGCTAACCCTATTGCCTCACCTTAACCTCAACCCCTAACACCCTAAGTCGCTAATCCAAACCCTAACCCCCTAACACTAACCTAAACTTAACCCCAACCCCTAACTCAATCCCCTAATACTAGCCCCCTAAACCATAACGTTAACTCCCTAAATTTCTAACCCTAACCTGCTAACTCGCTAACACCTTACTCCAACCCTACCCCTAACCTTCACCCTATTCTTAACCCCCTAAACCTAACATCCCAACCCCCTGAACCAAAAACCATAACACTCTAACCCAAATTCCCTAGCCCTAACCCCATAACTCAAACCCCTAACCCCTTAACCCTCACATTCTAACCTTAACTCTTACTCTAACCCTATTCTTAACCCTAACCCCCAACCCTATTGCCTAACCCTAACCTCAACCCCTAACTCCCTAAGCCACTAACCCTAACACTAACCTAAACATAACCCCCTAAACCCAACCCATAAAACCTTGATGCCAAACCTAACCCTATCCCCTAATACTAAACCCCAACCCAAACCCATAATGTTAACTCCCTAACTTTCTAACCCTAACCTGCTAAACCTAACCGCAAGCCCCTAACCCTAACTTCAACCCTACCCATAACCTTCACCCTAAAACTCTAACACCCTAATCCCCTAGCCCCGCGGCCAAAAACCTAACCCCAACCCTATACTAAAACCCCCTAAACCTAAGTCCAACCCTAACACTCTCACCCTAACCCTATTCCTAACCCCAAACCCTAACCTCAAAACCTTAACTCTAACTCCCTAACCCCGACCTTTACCACAACACTACCCACTCACCCTCACGTTAACCCTATTCATAATCCCCTACCCTATTTCTAACCCCTAACAATCTAAACCCTTCTCCCAATTCCTAACCCTAACACTAAAACCCTAACACTATTCTAAATCCCCAAACCTAACTTCTAAATCCCAGCCCCTAACTCTAACCCCAATCCTACCCCCCTCATCCTAACCTTTTCCTAACCCCAAACGCTAACACCCTAACCCCCTAATCCTATTCCTAACCCATTATGGCTCTGGCCGGGGATTTTGTTCCCCGAAAAGCCTTAACCCACTATACCCTAACCATAATTCTAAACCAAACTCTAACCATAAATCCCTAACTACAACCCTAACAACCCAACCCTAACCCCCATCCCTAACCTCTAAACCCTAACCATTTTCCTAACCCCCTAACCGTATCACCTAACTCTAAACCATTAATCCAAACTCCAACCCCCTAACCCTCTAACTCTAATCCCAACCCAACCCTTTAGCCTTAACCCTATTCCTAACCCCCAACCCTAACCTCTAAACCCATTCCCCTAACACCAACCCTATTCCTAAAACTAATCCTAGCCCTAACCACTTACCCTAGCCCTATTCCTAACCCCCTAAACCTAACACCCAAACCACTTAAAGCAAAAACCCTAACACTCTAACCCTAATTCCCTAGCCCTAACCCCATAACCAAACCCCTAACCCCAGAAGCCTAATTCTAACACTTACCCTAACCCTCTAACCCTATTCTTAACCCTAACCTCACAACCCTATCGCCTACCCCTAACCTCAACCCCTAACTCTCTAAACCGCTAACTCAGACCCTAACACTAATACAAACATAACCCCCTAAACTCAACCCCTAACACCTTAACTCCAAATCTAACCCTATCTCCTAATACTAAACCCCTAACCCAAACCCATAATGTTAACTCCCGAACTTTCTAACTCTAACCTGCTACCCCTAACTTCAACCCTACTCGCTAAACTTCACCCTATAACTAACCCCCTAAACCAAAAACTCTAACTCTAGTCCTACTACTAATCCCCTAACCGTATCCCTTAACTCTAACCCGTTAATCCAAACTCCAACCCCAACCCCCTATCCCTTTTGCCTTAACCCTATTCCTAACCCCGAACCCTAACCCCAACCTCTAAACCCTATCTCCTAACACAAACCCTATTCCTAAAACCAAACCTACCCCTAACCACTTACCCTCACACTATTCCTAACCCCCTAAACCTAACACCCCAACCCCCTAAACCAAAAACCCAAAAACCCTAAAACTCTAAACCTAATCCCATAACTCAAACCCCTAACCCCTTAACCCTAGCCACCTAACCCACTTAATTCTAACCCTATCTTTTACCTAAGCCTCTAAACCCTTTTCTTAACCCTAACCCCAACCCTAACCCTATTGCCTAAACTCAACCTCTAACTCCCTAAACCACTAACCCTAACCCACAAACACTAACCCAAATTTATACCCCTAACCCAAACCCCTAACACTTTCCCCCTAAAACCATAGCCCCCTAAGCCCAACCATAACACTCTCACCCTAACCCTATTTCTAACACCTAACTTCTAAACTCTAACACAAACCCTATCCCCTAATCCCCAAACCCTAACGCCTTAACCCTAGCACCCTTACCCTCAACGCCTAACCCTTTGACCTTAAACATATTCCTAACTCTAAGCCCCAACACTAACCTATAAACCCTATCCCTGACCCCAACCCACTATCCAAAACCCTACCACCTAACCACTTACCCTCACCCTAATTCTAACCCCCAATTCTAACCTCAAAACCCTAACTCTAACTCCCTAACCCTTACCCAACCCTACCCTACTCACCCTCACGTTAACCCTATTCATAACTACTAGCCCTAACCGCCTACCCTATTCCTAAACCCTACCACTCTAACCCCTTCTCCTCATTCCTAACTCCAACACTATTTCAAACCTAACCTCTAAACCCTAGCCCCTAACTCTAACTCCCTAACCCCAACCCTACAACCTCATCCTAACCCTATTACTAATCCTAACCCCAAATGCTAAGACCCAAACCCCTTAACCTTAGTCCTAACCCATTATGGCTCTGGCTGAGGATTTTGATCCTGGAAAAGCCCTTACCCCCAACTCCCTAACCCTAATTCTATCCCAAACTATAAACGAAAACCCCTAACCCTAACAACCCGGACCTTAACCACTAACCTTTAAACCCTAACCCTATTCCTAACCCCAACACCCTAACCATAAACCTAACCCCAACGCTCTAACCCTTACCCCCTAACCCAATTCCTAACCCCCCAACCCTAACCAATAACCCCTAGACTCTAAGTCTATCCCCTAATCCCAAAACCTTAACCTTAATATCTTAACCCATACCCCCTAACAATATTACCCTAACCCCAGCCCCATAACACCCTAACCCTTTAACCTTAACCCTATTCCTAAACCCCAACCCAAAAACCCTAAACTCTAGTCCCTATCCCCTAACGCCAACCTTTTTCCTAACGCTCTAAACCAAACTCTATCCCTTACCCTCACCCTATTCTTAACCCGAACACTGACCCCCTTACCCAAGAGCTTTACAGCAAGGGCTCTGTCCAGGCACTTCTTTCTTGAGAAAGACCTTGTCGTCACTGTTCATATATGGAGAGTGACATTAAGGGATTTGTAATGTGAGAAACCCCGGCCAGAGCGTAGGCAACAATCTGGCCAGGGATTCTGCTCCAAGAGGGAGACCCTGATGTCACTGTCCATATATAAACAGTAACGTTAGGGGCTTTAAGATGCCGGGATCACTAACAAGAGCTTCAGCAATGCCCTGGCAGGGGATTTCACTCCTGGAATAGCCCAAATTCTTTTCCCTAACTCTAACCATAGCCCCTAAACCCAAACCCTAACACCACAACGCTAACCCCACAGCCCTAACCACTAACCTCTAAACCCTAAAACTTAACTATCCGCTAACCCTTACCCATTAACCTTGGCACCCTAACACCCTAATTCTAATCCTAACGTGTACCCTAAATCCTAAAACTCTAACATTAACCCTAACCCTATTCCTAACCCACAACACTATCCCCTAACTTTAACCCACACCCTAGCCCCCTAACAACTAACCCTAACCCCCACCCAAACCCTACCCTTAACCCCCAACCCAAACCACTAACCTCTAAACCCTAATCCTAATCCTAACCCCATAACCCAAGCCCCTTTAAAATAGCACCCCAACCCCCTAACCCTAGCCCCAACCTGTAGCTCCCTAACCCTAACACCCTATTCCTAAACCCCAACACTAGCCCCTATCTTCTAAACCCTATCCCTTAACCACAACCCAATTCCTAACCCCCTACCCTCCCACTATTCCTAACCCCCTAATCCAATGCCTAACCCCAACCTTAACCCCCGATATCTAAATCCTAAACCCAACCATATTTTTAACCCCCTAAACCCAACACTACCCCCAACCCTTACACTCTCACCCTAAGCCCCTAACCCTATTTCTAACCACTAACCTCCAAACCCTAACACAAACCCTAGCCCCTAACCAAACTCTAACCCCTTAACCCTAGCACCCTAAACCCAACCCCCTAACCCTCAACCCCCTAATCCTAACCCTTTACCTAAACCCTATTCCTAACTCTACCCCCTAACCTCTAAACCCTAACCCTATCCCCTGACTCTATTCCTAACCCCTAATCCTAACTCCAATGCCCTATCCACAACCTACCCCCTAACCACATACCCTCACCCTATTCCTAATTCAAGCCCTATTCCTAACCTCAAAACCCTAACGATAACTCCCTAACCGCCTAACCACAACCCTACACCATCACCTTAACCCTATTCATAACCCCTAGCCTTTACCCCCAACCCAATTACTAACCCCTAACACTCTAACCCCCTCACCTGATTCCTAACCCCAACCCTAACTCTACTCCTAACCCCTCAACCTAACCTCTAAACACTAGCCCCTAACTACCTAGCCACAACACTTACCCCAACCCTACCCCCTCAACCTAACCCTATTCTAAACCCCCTAACCCTATTCCTAAGCCATTATGGCTCTGGCCAGGTATTTCACTCCTGGGAAAGCCCTAACCGTAGCCCCTAATTCCCTAACCCACTAACCGTATCCCTAATACTAACCCTAAACCCCTAACTCCGACCCTAACAACACAACCCTAACTGTTCATATATGGTGAGTTACATGAAGGGATTTGTAATGCGAGAATACCCAACCAGAACGTAGGCTACACCCTGGCTGGGGATTCCGCTCCTAGACGGAGCCCCTGAGGTCAATGTCCACATAAAACAAAGTAACATTAGGGGCTTTAAGATGCCGGAATCCCCAACCAGAGAGTCAGCAACTCCTTGGCTGGGTATTTCTCTTCTGGAAAAGCCCTAACCCCTAACCCTAGCCCCTAACCCCAAAACCCTAGCCCCTAACCCTAACACCCCAACGCTAACCTCTAAACCCTAATGCTAACCCCCTAACCCTATCACCCTAATTCTAACTCTTAGCCTAAATTTTAACCCTCTAACCTAACCTTAACCCTAACCTTCTAACGCTATTCCTAACCCCCAAACCTATCCGCTAACTTTAACCCAAACCCTAGCCCCCATAACTCCCTAACTCTAAGAACTAAATCTAACCGAACTCTAACACTCTAACCCTTAATTCTATTCCTACCCCTAACCCACTAACCTCTACTTCAACCCCACCCCCTCATCCTAACCCTATTCCTAAACCCATAACACTAACCCCAACCCCTAACACCCTAACCCTATTTCTAACCAATTATGGCTCTGGTCTGGAATTTTGCTCCCGGAAAAGACCTAACCCACTAACCCTATCCCTAATTCTAACCCAAACTCTAACCCTAAACCCCTGACTACAACTCTAACAACCCATCCCTAACCCCCAAACCTAACCACTAACCTCTAAACCCTAACCCCATTCCTAACCCTCTAACCGTATCCCCTAACTCTAACCCATTAATCCGAACTCCAACCCCCTAACCTTTTAACTCTAACCCCCTAACCCTATAGCCTTAACCCTATTCCTAACCCCCAACCCTAAACTCCAAACCCTATCTCCTAACACCAAACCTATTCCTAAAACCAAACCTACCCCTAACCACTTACCCTCACACTATCCCTAACCACCTAAACCTAAGACCCCCAACCCGCTAAACCAAAAACCCTAACACTCTAACCCTAATCCCATAATTTAAACCCCTAACCCCTTAACCCTAGCCACCTAACCCCCTAATTCTAACCCTGTCTTTTACCTTAAAACTCTAACCCTATTCTTAACCCTAACCCCAACCCTATCACCTAACCTCAACCCCTAACTCCATAAGCAAATCACCCACACCCTAACCCCCTAACCAAACTTATCCCCCTAACCCCAACCCCTAACACCTTCACCCCAATACTATCCCCTAATACTAACCCAAACCCTAACCCATAATGTTAACTCCCTAACTTTCTAAACCTAACCCACTAACCCTAACCCCCTAACTCCAACCCTACCCCCTAACATTCTCCCTAAAACCCTACCCCCTAAGCCTAACCATAACACTCTCACTCTAACCATTTTCCTAACTCCTAAACTCTAACACAACCCCTTTCCCCTAATCCCCAAACCCTAACCTCTTAACCCTAGCACCCTAACCCTCAAACCCCTAACCCTTTGACCTTAAACATATTCCTAACTCTAACCCCCAACCCTAACCTATAAACCCTATCCCTAACCCCAACCCCCTATCCCAAACCCTACCCCCTAACCATTTACCCTCACCCTATTCCTAACCCCCAATCCTAACCACAAAACCCTAACTCTAACCCCAACCCTTACCCAACCCTAACCCCTCACCTTAACCCTATTCATAACCCTTATCCCTAACCCCATACCCTATTCCTAAACCTTAACACTCTAACCCCTTCTCATTCCTAACCCCAACCCTAACACTATTCCAAACCCCCCAAAGTTAACCTTTAAACACTAGCCCATTACTCCCTAAACCCAACCCTACCCTTTCACCTAACCCTATTCCTAACCTTCTAATCCTAACCCCAAACGCTAACACCCTAACCCTATTCCTAACCCATTATGGCTCTGGCTGGCGATTTCGCTCCTGGAATAGCCCTAACCCCTTACTCCCTAAACCCTATCCCGAATTCTTCATAACCCTCAAACCTAACCGCTAACGCCAACCTGCGTTGCCCCTAACATCTGTCCATATATGGACAGTGATGTCAGGAGCAGAGCTGGAATCCCAGGCAGAGTGCCAGAAGCGGCTCTGCTCCGGGACTCCAGCTCTGGGCAAGCCCCTGACATCACTGTGGCAGCACCTACAGAGGGCACTGTGGCAGCACCTACAGAGGGCACTGTGGCAGCACCTACAGAGGGCACTGTGGCAGCACCTACAGAGGGCACTGTGGCAGCACCTACAGAGGGCACTGTGGCAGCACCTAGAGGGCACTGTGGCAGCACCTACAGAGGGCACTGTGGCAGCACCTACTGAGGGCACTGTGGCACTACCTACAGAGGGCACTGTGGCAGCACCTACAGAGGACACTGCGGCAGCACCTAACCCCAACCCCCTACCCTCACCCAATTCCTAACCCTTTTCCAAACTTAACCCCTAACCTCTAAACCCTAACCCCAACTCTACTCCCTCATTCAAAACACTAACACAAACCCCAAACCCTAATCACCAAAACCTAACCCCTTAACCTTATCACCCTAACCCCAACCCCTTAACCCCCTATCCCTTTTACCTTAACCCTTTTCTTAACTCTAACCCCTAACCTCTTAACCATAATCCTATCCCCTGACTATATTCCTAACCCCTAATGCTAGCCCCAACCCCCTATCCACAACCCTACCTCCTAACCACTTACCCTCACCCTATTCCTAATCCCAATCCTGACCCTATTCCTAACCAAAACCTCCAACCCTAACCTCAAAACCCTAACTCTCTAACAGCCTAACCCCAACCCCACCCCCTCAGCTTAACCCTATACAAAACCCCCTACCCTATTCTTAACGTAACACTCTAACTAACACTAACTAACTAACACTCTTCCCTAACACTCGAACCCCTTGACCCCATTTCTAACCCCAACCCTACAACCATAACAATATTCCTAACCCTAATCTCTATACCCTAGCCCCTAACCCCAACTCTTACCCTAACCCTACCCCCTCACCCTATCCCTAACCCTAAATCCATAACCCCAACACTAACAACCCAACTCTAACCCCCAACCCTAATCACTAACCTCTAAACCCTAAATCTATTCCTAACTGTATCCCCTTATTCTAGCAATAACCCAAACCTTAACCCCCTAACTCCCTAACACCTAACCTCAACCCTACCCCTAACCCGAACACCCTAAACATAACCAGAATACTCTAACCCTTACCCTATTTCTAACCCCGAACCCTAACCTCTAGACTCTAACCCTATCCCCTAACCCAAAACCCTCAACCCTAACTCCCTAACCCAACCCCCTAAACCTCTAACCCTAACACTGTAACCTTAACCCTATTCCTAACCCGCAACCCTAACCTCTAATCCCTATCCCCTAATGCCAACCATATTCCTAACCCCAACCCCCTCACCCAAGCGCTTTACAGCAAGCGCTCTGGCCAGGTACTCCTGTATTGACAAAGACATTGACATCACTGTTCACATATGGAGAGTGACATGAAGGGATTATTAATGCGAAAATCCCCGGCAAGAAGGTAGGCAACACTCTGGCTCGGGATTACGCTCCTAGAGGAAGCCCCTGAAGTAACTGTCCATACATGTACAGTAACGTTAGGGGCTTTAAGATGCCGGAATCCCCAAATAGAGCGTCAGCAATGCTCTGGCCAGGGATTTCTCTCCTGGAAAAGCTCTATCCCTAACCCCTAAAAGCCTAACCCTAATGCCTAACCCCCTAAAACGCTAACCAAGAACTTTACAGCAAACGCTCAGGTCAAGGACTCCTGTCTTGAGAAAGACCTTGATGTCACTCTTCATATATGGAGTGTGACGGTAAGTGCCTTGTAATGCAAGCCCCTGACATCATTGTCCATATATAAACAGTGATATTGGGGAATTTAAGATGCCGGAATTCTCAGCCAGAGCGTCGGAAAAGCTCTAGCTGGGGATTCCGCTTCTGGAAAAGCTGTAACCCTAAACTCAACCACTAACCCTATAACCCCCTAACACTAACCCTCTAACCCATAACCTCTACCCTCTAACCCCTTAAATCTCTAACCACCTAAACCCTCACCCTCTAACCCCCTAACTACAACCCTAAACTCCTAACCCTCTTACTCCCGAGGCCCTAACCTTAACTCCAACCCCTTTAACCCAACTCCTAAACCCCTAACCCAAACCCTCTAACCCTAACACTAACCAAATTCTTTACAGAAAGCGCTCTCGCCGGGGACGCCTGTCTTGAGAAAGACCTTGACGTCAATGTTCATATATGGAGAGTGATGTGAGAAGGGCTTTGTAATGCGAGATTCCCCGGCCAGAGCATTGACAAAACTTTGGCCGGGGATTTCGCTTCTAGAGGGAGCACCTGACGTTACTGTACATATATAGCCCCCTAACAACTAACCCTAACCCCCACCCTAACCCTACCCTTAACCCCCAACCCTTACCACTAACCTCTGAACCCCAACACCTAATCCTAACCCGCTAACCAATACCCCTTTAAAATAGCACCCTAGCCCCAACCCAACACCCTAACCCTAGCCCCAAACTGTAACTCCCTAACCCTATTCCTAACTCCCAACACTAGCCCGTATCCTATAAACCCTATCACTTATCCACAACCCCATTCCTAACCCTCTAATCCTAACCCCCTACCCTCAGACTATTCCTAACCCCCTAACCCAATTCCCAACCCCCAATCTTAACCCCTGATATCTAAATCCTAACCCCAATCCTACCCCCCTCACTAACCCTATTCTTAACCCCCTAATCCCAATACCCTAACACCTAACCCCAACACTCTCACCCTTTCCCCTAACCCTATTTCTAACCACTAACCTCTAAACCCTAACACAAACCACCTATCCCCTAATCTACAAACCCTAACCCCTTAACCTCTCCTGGAAGGAGCCCCTGATGTCTGTCAATTGTTATGGTAGTAGTCGGATATGATCTTTAATAAATTTAAACCATTTTTTTAAGCTTTAAGAACAAGGTTTGACAATGATAAGTTCTACCCATGTGTATCTAATGCTGATATGTATCCATGCTCCTTACTCATTTTAATATTGTGTGATTGAACTTGGTAACTTGCTATGCTTGGCTGACTGTACTGTATGATCAGAAGTAGTAACTAGATGTTTAAGAATCAGATTCAGATAAGTTTTAGTAATGATACTTAGTTCAACAGATAGAGAGGTCCTATAGGGGAGGACCAAGTCAATGTGAGCTTGAAACTCTGAACAAATAAATACCAAGTCAGGCAGAGTAAAAAGTACATTTAGATTAAAAAGTTACTATTAAAATACAAACCACACAGCTCTTCAAGGTAGAGTTTGAGAAGCTGCATAATATACCCGCCTGCTACTTTGCCTAAATGGTGAGCAAATATAAATTTTTCTACCTAATATGGCAGAAAGCACACCATTTTGGAGATGGAAAGGACGGCTAGAGGGGAAATGGAGGAGGCCGTAGTTTTTTAATTACATTTTTTTCCTTGGTGGTTTTTTTTTTCCATTTGCTAACGCTTTAGTCAAAGTAGCTCAAAAGTAAATGTCTTTATAATACATGATATTGTAAAGTAATGTAATGGGAAATTTTGGCGCATGCCCGTTTTGAGTAAAAATTTTAGCTTTTTGAGACATTATGCTGTTTTTGCGTCTTTTCAGCTAGTAAGTCGGGACCAGCGGGAGAGCAGATCTC
This sequence comes from Rhinoderma darwinii, assembly GCF_050947455.1. Classification (NCBI taxonomy): domain Eukaryota; kingdom Metazoa; phylum Chordata; class Amphibia; order Anura; family Rhinodermatidae; genus Rhinoderma; species Rhinoderma darwinii. Next base: position 70,860 of record NW_027461951.1, on the reverse strand, counting down.
CTGCATGACATATTTAATTTACACCTGCGGATATTATAGCTGACATCTATGCTAACTGGTGTAGATGTCAGTTTGTGCAGCACTGACAACCCAAGTTGCGCCATATTTATCAGAGCTGTGGGCTTCTTGGAGTATGTTCACTTTAAATTTTTTCTTTTCGTCAGAGGTATGCGTTGGGAGAAGTCTCTACGTATACCTCCAACGGAAGGCTGTATAAGGCATAGAGTGGGATATATCACCTGAACTCCCCGGGCACAGCGTTACTTTAAGCACTAGGCTCGGAAAGCCCCTGACGTTAGCAACGCTCTGACTGGGGATTCTGCTCCTAGGGAAGCCCCTGACAAGACTGTCCATAAATGGACACTGACGTTAGGAGCGTTAAGATGCCAGAATCCTAGGCCAGAACACTGGCATTGCACTGGCTGGGGATTCCACTCCTGGAGGGAGCCCCTGACGTCACTGTCCATATATGGATTCTGCTCCTGGAGGATCCCTTGATGTTACTGTCTGTAGATAGACAGTGACATTAGGGGCTTTGTAATGTGAGAATTCCAAGTCTTAGCGTTGGCAGCGCTGTGGCCGGGAATTACGCTTGTAGAGAAAGCCTCTCACTTTACTGTGCATATATGGCTTTAAATATCCATATTTGGCTTTAAACTCTGGAGTCCCCGGCCAGAGCATCACAAGCACTCACTGGCCGGGAACTCCTGACTTGGGAAAGCCCTTGATGTCACTTTCACTATATGGACAGTGATGTTAGGAGTTTAAAAACCCAGGAATCCATGGCCAGAGCGTCGGCAATGCTCTGGTTAGTGATTACTCTCCTGGAAGGAGCCCCTGATGTCTGTCAATTGTTATGGTAGTAGTCGGATATGATCTTTAATAAATTTAAACCATTTTTTTAAGCTTTAAGAACAAGGTTTGACAATGATAAGTTCTACCCATGTGTATCTAATGCTGATATGTATCCATGCTCCTTACTCATTTTAATATTGTGTGATTGATCTTGGTAACTTGCTATGCTTGGCTGACTGTACTGTATGATCAGAAGTAGTAACTAGATGTTTAAGAATCAGATTCAGATAAGTTTTAGTAATGATACTTAGTTCAACAGATAGAGAGGTCCTATAGGGGAGGACCAAGTCAATGTGAGCTTGAAACTCTGAACAAATAAATACCAAGTCAGGCAGAGTAAAAAGTACATTTAGATTAAAAAGTTACTATTAAAATACAAACCACACAGCTCTTCAAGGTAGAGTTTGAGAAGCTGCATAATATACCCTATTGCTACTTTGCCTAAATGGTGAGCAAATATAAATTTTTCTACCTAATATGGCAGAAAGCACACCATTTTGGAGATGGAAAGGACGGCTAGAGGGGAAATGGAGGAGGCCGTAGTTTTTTAATTACATTTTTTTCCTTGGTGGTTTTTTTTTTCCATTTGCTAACGCTTTAGTCAAAGTAGCTCAAAAGTAAATGTCTTTATAATACATGATATTGTAAAGTAATGTAATGGGAAATTTTGGCGCATGCCCGTTTTGAGTAAAAATTTTAGCTTTTTGAGACATTATGCTGTTTTTGCGTCTTTTCAGCTAGTAAGTCGGGACCAGCGGGAGAGCAGATCTCCTGCATGACATATTTAATTTACACCTGCGGATATTATAGCTGACATCTATGCTAACTGGTGTAGATGTCAGTTTGTGCAGCACTGACAACCCAAGTTGCGCCATATTTATCAGAGCTGTGGGCTTCTTGGAGTATGTTCACTTTAAATTTTTTCTTTTCGTCAGAGGTATGCGTTGGGAGAAGTCTCTACGTATACCTCCAACGGAAGACTGTATAAGGCATAGAGTGGGATATATCACCTGAACTCCCCGGGCACAGCGTTACTTTAAGCACTAGGCTCGGAAAGCCCCTGACGTTAGCAACGCTCTGACTGGGGATTCTGCTCCTAGGGAAGCCCCTGACAAGACTGTCCATAAATGGACACTGACGTTAGGAGCGTTAAGATGCCAAAATCCTAGGCCAGAACACTGGCATTGCACTGGCTGGGGATTCCACTCCTGGAGGGAGCCCCTGACGTCACTGTCCATATATGGATTCTGCTCCTGGAGGATCCCTTGATGTTACTGTCTGTAGATAGACAGTGACATTAGGGGCTTTGTAATGTGAGAATTCCAAGTCTTAGCGTTGGCAGCGCTGTGGCCGGGAATTACGCTTGTAGAGAAAGCCTCTCACTTTACTGTGCATATATGGCTTTAAATATCCATATTTGGCTTTAAACTCTGGAGTCCCCGGCCAGAGCATCACAAGCACTCACTGGCCGGGAACTCCTGACTTGGGAAAGCCCTTGATGTCACTTTCACTATATGGACAGTGATGTTAGGAGTTTAAAAACCCAGGAATCCATGGCCAGAGCGTCGGCAATGCTCTGGTTAGTGATTACTCTCCTGGAAGGAGCCCCTGATGTCTGTCAATTGTTATGGTAGTAGTCGGATATGATCTTTAATAAATTTAAACCATTTTTTTAAGCTTTAAGAACAAGGTTTGACAATGATAAGTTCTACCCATGTGTATCTAATGCTGATATGTATCCATGCTCCTTACTAATTTTAATATTGTGTGATTGAACTTGGTAACTTGCTATGCTTGGCTGACTGTACTGTATGATCAGAAGTAGTAACTAGATGTTTAAGAATCAGATGCAGATAAGTTTTAGTAATGATACTTAGTTCAACAGATAGAGAGGTCCTATAGGGGAGGACCAAGTCAATGTGAGCTTGAAACTCTGAACAAATAAATACCAAGTCAGGCAGAGTAAAAAGTACATTTAGATTAAAAAGTTACTATTAAAATACAAACCACACAGCTCTTCAAGGTAGAGTTTGAGAAGCTGCATAATATACCCTATTGCTACTTTGCCTAAATGGTGAGCAAATATAAATTTTTCTACCTAATATGGCAGAAAGCACACCATTTTGGAGATGGAAAGGACGGCTAGAGGGGAAATGGAGGAGGCCGTAGTTTTTTAATTACATTTTTTTCCTTGGTGGTTTTTTTTTTCCATTTGCTAACGCTTTAGTCAAAGTAGCTCAAAAGTAAATGTCTTTATAATACATGATATTGTAAAGTAATGTAATGGGAAATTTTGGCGCATGCCCGTTTTGAGTAAAAATTTTAGCTTTTTGAGACATTATGCTGTTTTTGCGTCTTTTCAGCTAGTAAGTCGGGACCAGCGGGAGAGCAGATCTCCTGCATGACATATTTAATTTACACCTGCGGATATTATAGCTGACATCTATGCTAACTGGTGTAGATGTCAGTTTGTGCAGCACTGACAACCCAAGTTGCGCCATATTTATCAGAGCTGTGGGCTTCTTGGAGTATGTTCACTTTAAATTTTTTCTTTTCGTCAGAGGTATGCGTTGGGAGAAGTCTCTACGTATACCTCCAACGGAAGACTGTATAAGGCATAGAGTGGGATATATCACCTGAACTCCCCGGGCACAGCGTTACTTTAAGCACTAGGCTCGGAAAGCCCCTGACGTTAGCAACGCTCTGACTGGGGATTCTGCTCCTAGGGAAGCCCCTGACAAGACTGTCCATAAATGGACACTGACGTTAGGAGCGTTAAGATGCCAAAATCCTAGGCCAGAACACTGGCATTGCACTGGCTGGGGATTCCACTCCTGGAGGGAGCCCCTGACGTCACTGTCCATATATGGATTCTGCTCCTGGAGGATCCCTTGATGTTACTGTCTGTAGATAGACAGTGACATTAGGGGCTTTGTAATGTGAGAATTCCAAGTCTTAGCGTTGGCAGCGCTGTGGCCGGGAATTACGCTTGTAGAGAAAGCCTCTCACTTTACTGTGCATATATGGCTTTAAATATCCATATTTGGCTTTAAACTCTGGAGTCCCCGGCCAGAGCATCACAAGCACTCACTGGCCGGGAACTCCTGACTTGGGAAAGCCCTTGATGTCACTTTCACTATATGGACAGTGATGTTAGGAGTTTAAAAACCCAGGAATCCATGGCCAGAGCGTCGGCAATGCTCTGGTTAGTGATTACTCTCCTGGAAGGAGCCCCTGATGTCTGTCAATTGTTATGGTAGTAGTCGGATATGATCTTTAATAAATTTAAACCATTTTTTTAAGCTTTAAGAACAAGGTTTGACAATGATAAGTTCTACCCATGTGTATCTAATGCTGATATGTATCCATGCTCCTTACTAATTTTAATATTGTGTGATTGAACTTGGTAACTTGCTATGCTTGGCTGACTGTACTGTATGATCAGAAGTAGTAACTAGATGTTTAAGAATCAGATGCAGATAAGTTTTAGTAATGATACTTAGTTCAACAGATAGAGAGGTCCTATAGGGGAGGACCAAGTCAATGTGAGCTTGAAACTCTGAACAAATAAATACCAAGTCAGGCAGAGTAAAAAGTAAATTTAGATTAAAAAGTTACTATTAAAATACAAACCACACAGCTCTTCAAGGTAGAGTTTGAGCAGCTGCATAATATACCCTATTGCTACTTTGCCTAAATGGTGAGGAAATATAAATTTTTATACCTAATATGGCAGAAAGCACACCATTTTGGAGATGGAAAGGACGGCTAGAGGGGAAATGGAGGAGGCCGTAGTTTTTTAATTACATTTTTTTCCTTGGTGTTTTTTTTTTTTTCCATTTGCTAACGATTTAGTCAAAGTAGCTCAAAAGTAAATGTCTTTATAATACATTATATTGTAAAGTAATGTAATGGGAAATTTTGGCGCATGCCCGTTTTGAGTAAAAATTTTAGCTTTTTGAGACCATATGCTGTTTTTGCGTCTTTTCAGCTAGTAAGTCGGGACCAGCGGGAGAGCAGATCTCCTGCATGACATATTAAATTTACACCTGCGGATATTATAGCTGACATCTATGCTAACTGGTGTAGATGTCAGTTTGTGCAGCACTGACAACCCAAGTTGCGCCATATTTATCAGAGCTGTGGGCTTCTTGGAGTATGTTCACATTAAATTTTTTCTTTTCGTCAGAGGTATGCGTTGGGAGAAGTCTCTACGTATACCTCCAACGGAAGGCTGTATAGGCATAGAGTGGGATATATCACCTGAACTCCCCTGGCACAGCGTTACTTTAAGCACTAGGCTCGGAAAGCCCCTGACGTTAGCAACGCTCTGACTGGGGATTCTGCTCCTAGGGAAGCCCCTGACAAGACTGTCCATAAATGGACACTGACGTTAGGAGCTTTAAGATGCCAAAATCCTAGGCCAGAACACTGGCATTGCACTGGCTGGGGATTCCACTCCTGGAGGGAGCCCCTGACGTCACTGTCCATATATGGATTCTGCTCCTGGAGGATCCCTTGATGTTACTGTCTGTACATAGACAGTGACATTAGGGGCTTTGTAATGTGAGAATTCCAAGTCGGAGCGTTGGCAGCGCTGTGGCCGGGAATTACGCTTGTAGAGAAAGCCTCTCACTTTACTGTGCATATATGGCTTTAAATATCCATATTTGGCTTTAAACTCTGGAGTCCCCGGCCAGAGCATCGCAAGCACTCACTGGCCGGAACTCCTGACTTGGGAAAGCCCTTGATGTCACTTTCACTATATGGACAGTGATGTTAGGAGTTTAAAAACCCAGGAATCCATGGCCAGAGCGTCGGCAATGCTCTGGTTAGTGATTACTCTCCTGGAAGGAGCCCCTGATGTCTGTGAATTGTTATGGTAGTAGTCGGATATGATCTTTAATAAATTTAAACCATTTTTTTAAGCTTTAAGAACAAGGTTTGACAATGATAAGTTCTACCCATGTGTATCTAATGCTGATATGTATCCATGCTCCTTACTCATTTTAATATTGTGTGATTGATCTTGGTAACTTGCTATGCTTGGCTGACTGTACTGTATGATCAGAAGTAGTAACTAGATGTTTAAGAATCAGATTCAGATAAGTTTTAGTAATGATACTTAGTTTAACAGATAGAGAGGTCCTATAGGGGAGGACCAAGTCAATGTGAGCTTGAAACTCTGAACAAATAAATACCAAGTCAGGCAGAGTAAAAAGTACATTTAGATTAAAAAGTTACTATTAAAATACAAACCACACAGCTCTTCAAGGTAGAGTTTGAGAAGCTGCATAATATACCCTATTGCTACTTTGCCTAAATGGTGAGGAAATATAAATTTTTATACCTAATATGGCAGAAAGCACACCATTTTGGAGATGGAAAGGACGGCTAGAGGGGAAATGGAGGAGGCCGTAGTTTTTTAATTACATTTTTTTCCTTGGTGGTTTTTTTTTTCCATTTGCTAACGCTTTAGTCAAAGTAGCTCAAAAGTAAATGTCTTTATAATACATGATATTGTAAAGTAATGTAATGGGAAATTTTGGCGCATGCCCGTTTTGAGTAAAAATTTTAGCTTTTTGAGACATTATGCTGTTTTTGCGTCTTTTCAGCTAGTAAGTCGGGACCAGCGGGAGAGCAGATCTCCTGAATGACATATTTAATTTACACCTGCGGATATTATAGCTGACATCTATGCTAACTGGTGTAGATGTCAGTTTGTGCAGCACTGACAACCCAAGTTGCGCCATATTTATCAGAGCTGTGGGCTTCTTGGAGTATGTTCACTTTAAATTTTTTCTTTTCGTCAGAGGTATGCGTTGGGAGAAGTCTCTACGTATACCTCCAACGGAAGGCTGTATAAGGCATAGAGTGGGATATATCACCTGAACTCCCCGGGCACAGCGTTACTTTAAGCACTAGGCTCGGAAAGCCCCTGACGTTAGCAACGCTCTGACTGGGGATTCTGCTCCTAGGGAAGCCCCTGACAAGACTGTCCATAAATGGACACTGACGTTAGGAGCGTTAAGATGCCAAAATCCTAGGCCAGAACACTGGCATTGCACTGGCTGGGGATTCCACTCCTGGAGGGAGCCCCTGACGTCACTGTCCATATATGGATTCTGCTCCTGGAGGATCCCTTGATGTTACTGTCTGTAGATAGACAGTGACATTAGGGGCTTTGTAATGTGAGAATTCCAAGTCTTAGCGTTGGCAGCGCTGTGGCCGGGAATTACGCTTGTAGAGAAAGCCTCTCACTTTACTGTGCATATATGGCTTTAAATATCCATATTTGGCTTTAAACTCTGGAGTCCCCGGCCAGAGCATCGCAAGCACTCACTGGCCGGAACTCCTGACTTGGGAAAGCCCTTGATGTCACTTTCACTATATGGACAGTGATGTTAGGAGTTTAAAAACCCAGGAATCCATGGCCAGAGCGTCGGCAATGCTCTGGTTAGTGATTACTCTCCTGGAAGGAGCCCCTGATGTCTGTGAATTGTTATGGTAGTAGTCGGATATGATCTTTAATAAATTTAAACCATTTTTTTAAGCTTTAAGAACAAGGTTTGACAATGATAAGTTCTACCCATGTGTATCTAATGCTGATATGTATCCATGCTCCTTACTCATTTTAATATTGTGTGATTGATCTTGGTAACTTGGTATGCTTGGCTGACTGTACTGTATGATCAGAAGTAGTAACTAGATGTTTAAGAATCAGATTCAGATAAGTTTTAGTAATAATACTTAGTTCAACAGATAGAGAGGTCCTATAGGGGAGGACTAAGTCAATGTGAGCTTGAAACTCTGAACAAATAAATACCAAGTCAGGCAGAGTAAAAAGTACATTTAGATTAAAAAGTTACTATTAAAATACAAACCACACAGCTCTTCAAGGTAGAGTTTGAGAAGCTGCATAATATACCCGCCTGCTACTTTGCATAAATGGTGAGCAAATAGAAATTTTTCTACCTAAAATGGCAGAAAACACACCATTTTGGAGATGGAAAGGACGGCTAGAGGGGAAATGGAGGAGGCCGTAGTTTTTTAATTACATTTTTTTTCCTTGGTGTTTTTTTTTTCCATTTGCTAACGATTTAGTCAAAGTAGCTCAAAAGTAAATGTCTTTATAATACATGATATTGTAAAGTAATGTAATGGGAAATTTTGGCGCATGCCTGTTTTGAGTAAAAATTTTAGCTTTTTGAGACATTATTCTGTTTTTGCGTCTTTTCAGCTAGTAAGTCGGGACCAGCGGGAGAGCAGATCTCCTGCATGACATATTTAATTTACACCTGCGGATATTATAGCTGACATCTATTCTAACTGGTGTAGATGTCAGTTTGTGCAGCACTGACAACCCAAGTTGCGCCATATTTATTCAGAGCTGTGGGCTTCTTGGAGTATGTTCACATTAAATTTTTTCTTTTCGTCAGAGGTATGCGTTGTGAGAAGTCTCTACGTATACCTCTAACGGAAGGCTGTATAGGCATAGAGTGGGATATATCACCTGAACTCCCCGGGCACAACGTTACTTTAAGCACTAGGCTCGGAAAGCCCCGGACGTTAGCAACGCTCTGACTGGGGATTCTGCTCCTAGGGAAGCCCCTGACAACACTGTCCATAAATGGACACTGACGTTAGGAGCTTTAAGATGCCAAAATCCTAGGCCAGAACACTGGCATTGCACTGGCTGGGTGTTCCACTCCTGGAGGGAGCCCCTGACGTCATTGTCCATATATGGATTCTGCTCCTGGAGTATCCCTTGATGTTACTGTCTGTACATAGACAGTGACATTAGGGGCTTTGTAATGTGAGAATTCCAAGTCGGAGCGTTGGCAGCGCTGTGGCCGAGAATTACGCTTGTAGAGAAAGCCTCTCACTTTACTGTGCATATATGGCTTTAAATATCCCTATTTGGCTTTAAACTCTGGAGTCCCCGGCCAGAGCATCGCAACCACTCACTGGCCGGGAACTCCTGACTTGGGAAAGCCCTTGATGTCACTTTCACTATATGGACAGTGATGTTAGGAGTTTAAAAACCCAGGAATCCATGGCCAGAGCGTCGGCAATGCTCTGGTTAGTGATTACTCTCCTGGAAGGAGCCCCTGATGTCTGTCAATTGTTATGGTAGTAGTCGGATATGATCTTTAATAAATTGAAACCATTTTATTAAGCTTTAAGAACAAGGTTTGACAATGATAAGTTCTACCCATGTGTATCTAATGCTGATATGTATCCATGCTCCTTACTCATTTTAATATTGTGTGATTGAACTTGGTAACTTGGTATGCTTGGCTGACTGTACTGTATGATCAGAAGTAGTAACTAGATGTTTAAGAATCAGATTCAGATAAGTTTTAGTAATGATACTTAGTTCAACAGATAGAGAGGTCCTATAGGGGAGGTCCAAGTCAATGTGAGCTTGAAACTCTGAACAAATAAATACCAAGTCAGGCAGAGTAAAAAGTACATTTAGATTAAAAAGTTACTATTAAAATACAAACCACACAGCTCTTCAAGGTAGAGTTTGAGAAGCTGCATAATATACCCTCCTGCTACTTTGCCTAAATGGTGAGCAAATAGAAATTTTTCTACCTAAATTGGCAGAAAACACACCATTTTGGAGATGGAAAGGACGGCTAGAGGGGAAATGGAGGAGGCCGTAGTTTTTTAATTAAATTTTTTTCCTTGGTGTTTTTTTTTTCCCATTTGCTAACGATTTAGTCAAAGTAGTTCAAAAGTAAATGTCTTTAGAATACATGATATTGTAAAGTAATGTAATGGGAAATTTTGGCGCATGCCCGTTTTGAGTAAAAATTTTAGCTTTTTGAGACATTATTCTGTTTTCGCGTCTTTTCAGCTAGTAAGTCGGGACCAGCGGGAGAGCAGATCTCCTGCATGACATATTTAATTTACACCTGCGGATATTATAGCTGACATCTATGCTAACTGGTGTAGATGTCAGTTTGTGCAGCACTGACAACCCAAGTTGCGCCATATTTATTCAGAGCTGTGGGCTGCTTGGAGTATGTTCACATTCAATTTTTTCTTTTCATCAGAGGTATGCGTTGGAAGAAGTCTCTACGTATACCTCCAACGGAAGGCTGTATAGGCATAGAGTGGGATATATCACCTGAACTCCCCGGGCACAGCGTTACTTTAAGCACTAGGCTCGGAAAGCCCCGGACGTTAGCAACGCTCTGACTGGGGATTCTGCTCCTAGGGAAGCCCCTGACAACACTGTCCATAAATGGACACTGACGTTAGGAGCTTTAAGATGCCAAAATCCTAGGCCAGAACACTGGCATTGCACTGGGTGGGGATTCCACTCCTGGAGGGAGCCCCTGACGTCACTGTCCATATATGGATTCTGCTCCTGGAGGATCCCTTGATGTTACTGTCTGTACATAGACAGTGACATTAGGGGCTTTGTAATGTGAGAATTCCAAGTCGGAGCGTTGGCAGCGCTGTGGCCGGGAATTACGCTTGTAGAGAAAGCCTCTCACTTTACTGTGCATATATGGCTTTAAATATCCATATTTGGCTTTAAACTCTGGAGTCCCCGGCCAGAGCATCGCAAGCACTCACTGGCCGGGAACTCCTGACTTGGGAAAGCCCTTGATGTCACTTTCACTATATGGACAGTGATGTTAGGAGTTTAAAAACCCAGGAATCCATGGCCAGAGCGTCGGCAATGCTCTGGTTAGTGATTACTCTCCTGGAAGGAGCCCCTGATGTCTGTCAATTGTTATGGTAGTAGTCGGATATGATCTTTAATAAATTTAAACCATTTTTTTAAGCTTTAAGAACAAGGTTTGACAATGATAAGTTCTACCCATGTGTATCTAATGCTGATAAGTATCCATGCTCCTTACTCATTTTAATATTGTGTGATTGAACTTGGTAACTTGGTATGCTTGGCTGACTGTACTGTATGATCAGAAGTAGTAACTAGATGTTTAAGAATCAGATTCAGATAAGTTTTAGTAATGATACTTAGTTCAACAGATAGAGAGGTCCTATAGGGGAGGACTAAGTCAATGTGAGCTTGAAACTCTGAACAAATAAATACCAAGTCAGGCAGAGTAAAAAGTACATTTAGATTAAAAAGTTACTATTAAAATACAAACCACACAGCTCTTCAAGGTAGAGTTTGAGAAGCTGCATAATATACCCTCCTGCTACTTTGCCTAAATGGTGAGCAAATAGAAATTTTTCTACCTAAAATGGCAGAAAACACACCATTTTGGAGATGGAAAGGACGGCTAGAGGGGAAATGGAGGAGGCCGTAGTTTTTTAATTACATTTTTTTTCCTTGGTGTTTTTTTTTTCCATTTGCTAACGATTTAGTCAAAGTAGCTCAAAAGTAAATGTCTTTATAATACATGATATTGTAAAGTAATGTAATGGGAAATTTTGGCGCATGCCTGTTTTGAGTAAAAATTTTAGCTTTTTGAGACATTATTCTGTTTTTGCGTCTTTTCAGCTAGTAAGTCGGGACCAGCGGGAGAGCAGATCTCCTGCATGACATATTTAATTTACACCTGCGGATATTATAGCTGACATCTATGCTAACTGGTGTAGATGTCAGTTTGTGCAGCACTGACAACCCAAGTTGCGCCATATTTATTCAGAGCTGTGGGCTTCTTGGAGTATGTTCACATTAAATTTTTTCTTTTCGTCAGAGGTATGCGTTGTGAGAAGTCTCTACGTATACCTCCAACGGAAGGCTGTATAGGCATAGAGTGGGATATATCACCTGAACTCCCCGGGCACAGCGTTACTTTAAGCACTAGGCTCGGAAAGCCCCGGACGTTAGCAACGCTCTGACTGGGGATTCTGCTCCTAGGGAAGCCCCTGACAACACTGTCCATAAATGGACACTGACGTTAGGAGCTTTAAGATGCCAAAATCCTAGGCCAGAACACTGGCATTGCACTGGCTGGGTGTTCCACTCCTGGAGGGAGCCCCTGACGTCATTGTCCATATATGGATTCTGCTCCTGGAGTATCCCTTGATGTTACTGTCTGTACATAGACAGTGACATTAGGGGCTTTGTAATGTGAGAATTCCAAGTCGGAGCGTTGGCAGCGCTGTGGCCGAGAATTACGCTTGTAGAGAAAGCCTCTCACTTTACTATGCATATATGGCTTTAAATATCCCTATTTGGCTTTAAACTCTGGAGTCCCCGGCCAGAGCATCGCAAGCACTCACTGGCCGGGAACTCCTGACTTGGGAAAGCCCTTGATGTCACTTTCACTATATGGACAGTGATGTTAGGAGTTTAAAAACCCAGGAATCCATGGCCAGAGCGTCGGCAATGCTCTGGTTAGTGATTACTCTCCTGGAAGGAGCCCCTGATGTCTGTCAATTGTTATGGTAGTAGTCGGATATGATCTTTAATAAATTGAAACCATTTTATTAAGCTTTAAGAACAAGGTTTGACAATGATAAGTTCTACCCATGTGTATCTAATGCTGATATGTATCCATGCTCCTTACTCATTTTAATATTGTGTGATTGAACTTGGTAACTTGGTATGCTTGGCTGACTGTACTGTATGATCAGAAGTAGTAACTAGATGTTTAAGAATCAGATTCAGATAAGTTTTAGTAATGATACTTAGTTCAACAGATAGAGAGGTCCTATAGGGGAGGTCCAAGTCAATGTGAGCTTGAAACTCTGAACAAATAAATACCAAGTCAGGCAGAGTAAAAAGTACATTTAGATTAAAAAGTTACTATTAAAATACAAACCACACAGCTCTTCAAGGTAGAGTTTGAGAAGCTGCATAATATACCCTCCTGCTACTTTGCCTAAATGGTGAGCAAATAGAAATTTTTCTACCTAAATTGGCAGAAAACACACCATTTTGGAGATGGAAAGGACGGCTAGAGGGGAAATGGAGGAGGCCGTAGTTTTTTAATTAAATTTTTTTCCTTGGTGTTTTTTTTTTCCCATTTGCTAACGATTTAGTCAAAGTAGTTCAAAAGTAAATGTCTTTATAATACATGATATTGTAAAGTAATGTAATGGGAAATTTTGGCGCATGCCCGTTTTGAGTAAAAATTTTAGCTTTTTGAGACATTATTCTGTTTTCGCGTCTTTTCAGCTAGTAAGTCGGGACCAGCGGGAGAGCAGATCTCCTGCATGACATATTTAATTTACACCTGCGGATATTATAGCTGACATCTATGCTAACTGGTGTAGATGTCAGTTTGTGCAGCACTGACAACCCAAGTTGCGCCATATTTATTCAGAGCTGTGGGCTGCTTGGAGTATGTTCACATTCAATTTTTTCTTTTCATCAGAGGTATGCGTTGGAAGAAGTCTCTACGTATACCTCCAACGGAAGGCTGTATAGGCATAGAGTGGGATATATCACCTGAACTCCCCGGGCACAGCGTTACTTTAAGCACTAGGCTCGGAAAGCCCCGGACGTTAGCAACGCTCTGACTGGGGATTCTGCTCCTAGGGAAGCCCCTGACAACACTGTCCATAAATGGACACTGACGTTAGGAGCTTTAAGATGCCAAAATCCTAGGCCAGAACACTGGCATTGCACTGGGTGGGGATTCCACTCCTGGAGGGAGCCCCTGACGTCACTGTCCATATATGGATTCTGCTCCTGGAGGATCCCTTGATGTTACTGTCTGTACATAGACAGTGACATTAGGGGCTTTGTAATGTGAGAATTCCAAGTCGGAGCGTTGGCAGCGCTGTGGCCGGGAATTACGCTTGTAGAGAAAGCCTCTCACTTTACTGTGCATATATGGCTTTAAATATCCATATTTGGCTTTAAACTCTGGAGTCCCCGGCCAGAGCATCGCAAGCACTCACTGGCCGGGAACTCCTGACTTGGGAAAGCCCTTGATGTCACTTTCACTATATGGACAGTGATGTTAGGAGTTTAAAAACCCAGGAATCCATGGCCAGAGCGTCGGCAATGCTCTGGTTAGTGATTACTCTCCTGGAAGGAGCCCCTGATGTCTGTCAATTGTTATGGTAGTAGTCGGATATGATCTTTTTTTTTTTTAATCAAACAAGTTTTTATTGATAATACAACATCAGTTATACAGCCTTTACATTTCTTACAGTACTTTACAGAAAACATATAAAATTAACATAACATCACTTAAGTAGTGCAAAATTTCTTCAAGTACTTTATGGCATGTATACAACATCTTTGGTTATACCATCACCTATTTCTCCCTCCAACTGAACTACCCCCCTCCCTTGCAGTACCCCCTCTCTTCCCTGATTTTTCCACCACTCCTCCTCCGTGTCTCTTTCATAGTAAACCGATATTTCACCAGACCTTAAACATGTATATGTGCCATCCCTCCTCCAAATCTTATCTAGTGATCCGCATTGCCATAGGCTTGTACCCATTTACCCCATTGTTTCTCGTATTTCTGAATTGTCGGATATGATCTTTAATAAATTTAAACCATTTTTTTAAGCTTTAAGAACAAGGTTTGACAATGATAAGTTCTACCCATGTGTATCTAATGCTGATATGTATCCATGCTCCTTACTCATTTTAATATTGTGTGATTGAACTTGGTAACTTGGTATGCTTGGCTGACTGTACTGTATGATCAGAAGTAGTAACTAGATGTTTAAGAATCAGATTCAGATAAGTTTTAGTAATGATACTTAGTTCAACAGATAGAGAGGTCCTATAGGGGAGGACTAAGTCAATGTGAGCTTGAAACTCTGAACAAATAAATACCAAGTCAGGCAGAGTAAAAAGTACATTTAGATTAAAAAGTTACTATTAAAATACAAACCACACAGCTCTTCAAGGTAGAGTTTGAGAAGCTGCATAATACACCCTCCTGCTACTTTGCCTAAATGGTGAGCAAATAGAAATTTTTCTACCTAAATCGGCAGAAAACACACCATTTTGGAGATGGAAAGGACGGCTAGAGGGGAAATGGAGGAGGCCGTAGTTTTTTAATTACATTTTTCTCCTTGGTGTTTTTTTTTTTCCATTTGCTAACGATTTAGTCAAAGTAGCTCAAAAGTAAATGTCTTTATAATACATGATATTGTAAAGTAATGTAATGGGAAATTTTGGCGCATGCCCGTTTTGAGTAAAAATTTTAGCTTTTTGAGACATTATGCTGTTTTCGCGTCTTTTCAGCTAGTAAGTCGGGACCAGCGGGAGAGCAGATCTCTTGCATTACATATTTAATTTACACCTGCGGATATTATAGCTGACATCTATGCTAACTCGTGTAGATGTCAGTTTGTGCAGCACTGACAACCCAAGTTGCGCCATATTTATTCAGAGCTGTGGGCTTCTTGGAGTATGTTCACATTCAATTTTTTCTTTTCGTCAGAGGTATGCGTTGGGAGAAGTCTCTACGTATACCTCCAACGGAAGGCTGTATAGGCATAGAGTGGGAAATATCACCTGAACTCCCCGGGCACAGCGTTACTTTAAGCACTAGGCACTAGGCTCGGAAAGCCGCGGACGTTAGCAACGCTCTGACTGGGGATTCTGCTCCTAGGGAAGCCCCTGACAACACTGTCCATAAATGGACACTGACGTTAGGAGCTTTAAGATGTCAAAATCCTAGGCCAGAACACTGGCATTGCACTGGGTGGGGATTCCACTCCTGGAGGGAGC
Organism: Rhinoderma darwinii; assembly: GCF_050947455.1. NCBI lineage: Eukaryota > Metazoa > Chordata > Amphibia > Anura > Rhinodermatidae > Rhinoderma > Rhinoderma darwinii. The sequence goes on along the minus strand of NW_027461951.1, from coordinate 55,361 downwards.
CCCTGACGTCACTGTCCATATATGGATTCTGCTCCTGGAGGATCCCTTGATGTTACTGTCTGTACATAGACAGTGACATTAGGGGCTTTGTAATGTGAGAATTCCAAGTCGGAGCGTTGGCAGCGCTGTGGCTGGGAATTACGCTTGTAGAGAAAGCCTCTCACTTTACTGTGCATATATGGCTTTAAATATCCTTATTTGGCTTTAAACTCTGGAGTCCCCGGCCAGAGCATCGCAAGCACTCACTGGCCGGGAACTCCTGACTTGGGAAAGCCCTTGATGTCACTTTCACTATATGGACAGTGATGTTAGGAGTTTAAAAATCCAGGAATCCATGGCCAGAGCGTCGGCAATGCTCTGGTTAGTGATTACTCTCCTGGAAGGAGCCCCTGATGTCTGTCAATTGTTATGGTAGTAGTCGGATATGATCTTTAATAAATTTAAACCATTTTTTTAAGCTTTAAGAACAAGGTTTGACAATGATAAGTTCTACCCATGTGTATCTAATGCTGATATGTATCCATGCTCCTTACTCATTTTAATATTGTGTGATTGAACTTGGTAACTTGGTATGCTTGGCTGACTGTACTGTATGATCAGAAGTAGTAACTAGATGTTTAAGAATCAGATTCAGATAAGTTTTAGTAATGATACTTAGTTCAACAGATAGAGAGGTCCTATAGGGGAGGACCAAGTCAATGTGAGCTTGAAACTCTGAACAAATAAATACCAAGTCAGGCAGAGTAAAAAGTAAATTTAGATTAAAAAGTTACTATTAAAATACAAACCACACAGCTCTTCAAGGTAGAGTTTGAGAAGCTGCATAATATACCCTCCTGCTACTTAGCCTAAATGGTGAGCAAATATAAATTTTTCTACCTAAAATGGCAGAAAACACACCATTTTGGAGATGGAAAGGACGGCTAGAGGGGAAATGGAGGAGGCCGTAGTTTTTTAATTAAATTTTTTTCCTTGGTGTTTTTTTTTTTCCATTTGCTAACGATTTAGTCAAAGAAGCTCAAAAGTAAATGTCTTTATAATACATGATATTGTAAAGTAACGTAATGGGAAATTTTGGCGCATGCCCGTTTTGAGTAAAAATTTTAGCTTTTTGAGACATTATGCTGTTTTCGCGTCTTTTCAGCTAGTAAGTCGGGACCAGCGGGAGAGCAGATCTCCTGCATGACATATTTAATTTACACCTGCGGATATTATAGCTGACATCTATGCTAACTGGTGTAGATGTCAGTTTGTGCAGCACTGACAACCCAAGTTGCGCCATATTTATTCAGAGCTGTGGGCTTCTTGGAGTATGTTCACATTCAATTTTTTCTTTTCGTCAGAGGTATGCGTTGGGAGAAGTCTCTACGTATACCTCCAACGGAAGGCTGTATAGGCATAGAGTGGGATATATCACCTGAACTCCCCTGGCACAGCGTTACTTTAAGCACTAGGCTCGGAAAGCCCCTGATGTTAGCAACGCTCTGACTGGGGATTCTGCTCCTAGGGAAGCCCCTGACAACACTGTCCATAAATGGACACTGACGTTAGGAGCTTTAAGATGCCAATATCCTAGGCCAGAACACTGGCATTGCACTGGCTGGGGATTCCACTCCTGGAGGGAGCCCCTGACGTCACTGTCCATATATGGATTCTGCTCCTGGAGGATCCCTTGATGTTACTGTCTGTACATAGACAGTGACATTAGGGGCTTTGTAATGTGAGAATTCCAAGTCGGAGCGTTGGCAGCGCTGTGGCCGGGAATTACGCTTGTAGAGAAAGCCTCTCACTTTACTGTGCATATATGGCTTTAAATATCCTTATTTGGCTTTAAACTCTGGAGTCCCCGGCCAGAGCATCGCAAGCACTCACTGGCCGGGAACTCCTGACTTGGGAAAGCCCTTGATGTCACTTTCACTATATGGACAGTGATGTTAGGAGTTTAAAAATCCAGGAATCCATGGCCAGAGCGTCGGCAATGCTCTGGTTAGTGATTACTCTCCTGGAAGGAGCCCCTGATGTCTGTCAATTGTTATGGTAGTAGTCGGATATGATCTTTAATAAATTGAAACCATTTTTTTAAGCTTTAAGAACAAGGTTTGACAATGATAAGTTCTACCCATGTGTATCTAATGCTGATATGTATCCATGCTCCTTACTCATTTTAATATTGTGTGATTGAACTTGGTAACTTGGTATGCTTGGCTGACTGTACTGTATGATCAGAAGTAGTAACTAGATGTTTAAGAATCAGATTCAGATAAGTTTTAGTAATGATACTTAGTTCAACAGATAGAGAGGTCCTATACGAGAGGACCAAGTCAATGTGAGCTTGAAACTCTGAACAAATAAATACCAAGTCAGGCAGAGTAAAAAGTAAATTTAGATTAAAAAGTTACTATTAAAATACAAACCACACAGCTCTTCAAGGTAGAGTTTGAGAAGCTGCATAATATACCCTCCTGCTACTTAGCCTAAATGGTGAGCAAATATAAATTTTTCTACCTAAAATGGCAGAAAACACACCATTTTGGAGATGGAAAGGACGGCTAGAGGGGAAATGGAGGAGGCCGTAGTTTTTTAATTAAATTTTTTTCCTTGGTGTTTTTTTTTTTCCATTTGCTAACGATTTAGTCAAAGTAGCTCAAAAGTAAATGTCTTTATAATACATGATATTGTAAAGTAATGTAATGGGAAATTTTGGCGCATGCCCGTTTTGAGTAAAAATTTTAGCTTTTTGAGACATTATGCTGTTTTCGCGTCTTTTCAGCTAGTAAGTCGGGACCAGCGGGAGAGCAGATCTCCTGCATGACATATTTAATTTACACCTGCGGATATTATAGCTGACATCTATGCTAACTGGTGTAGATGTCAGTTTGTGCAGCACTGACAACCCAAGTTGCGCCATATTTATTCAGAGCTGTGGGCTTCTTGGAGTATGTTCACATTCAATTTTTTCTTTTCATCAGAGGTATGCGTTGGGAGAAGTCTCTACGTATACCTCCAACGGAAGGCTGTATAGGCATAGAGTGGGATATATGACCTGAACTCCCCTGGCACAGCGTTACTTTAAGCACTAGGCTCGGAAAGCCCCTGATGTTAGCAACGCTCTGACTGGGGATTCTGCTCCTAGGGAAGCCCCTGACAACACTGTCCATAAATGGACACTGACGTTAGGAGCTTTAAGATGCCAATATCCTAGGCCAGAACACTGGCATTGCACTGGCTGGGGATTCCACTCCTGGAGGGAGCCCCTGACGTCACTGTCCATATATGGATTCTGCTCCTGGAGGATCCCTTGATGTTACTGTCTGTACATAGACAGTGACATTAGGGGCTTTGTAATGTGAGAATTCCAAGTCGGAGCGTTGGCAGCGCTGTGGCCAGGAATTACGCTTGTAGAGAAAGCCTCTCACTTTACTGTGCATATATGGCTTTAAATATCCATATTTGGCTTTAAACTCTGGAGTCCCCGGCCAGAGCATCGCAAGCACTCACTGGCCGGGAACTCCTGACTTGGGAAAGCCCTTGATGTCACTTTCACTATATGGACAGTGATGTTAGGAGTTTAAAAACCCAGGAATCCATGGCCAGAGCGTCGGCAATGCTCTGGTTAGTGATTACTCTCCTGGAAGGAGCCCCTGATGTCTGTCAATTGTTATGGTAGTAGTCGGATATGATCTTTAATAAATTTAAACCATTTTTTTAAGCTTTAAGAACAAGGTTTGACAATGATAAGTTCTACCCATGTGTTTCTAATGCTGATATGTATCCATGCTCCTTACTCATTTTAATATTGTGTGATTGAACTTGGTAACTTGGTATGCTTGGCTGACTGTACTGTATGATCAGAAGTAGTAACTAGATGTTTAAGAATCAGATTCAGATAAGTTTTAGTAATGATACTTAGTTCAACAGATAGAGAGGTCCTATAGGGGAGGACCAAGTCAATGTGAGCTTGAAACTCTGAACAAATAAATACCAAGTCAGGCAGAGTAAAAAGTACATTTAGATTAAAAAGTTACTATTAAAATACAAACCACACAGCTCTTCAAGGTAGAGTTTGAGAAGCTGCATAATATACCCTCCTGCTACTTTGCCTAAATGGTGAGCAAATATAATTTTTTCTACCTAAAATGGCAGAAAACACACCATTTTGGAGATGGAAAGGACGGCTAGAGGGGAAATGGAGGAGGCCGTAGTTTTTTAATTACATTTTTTTCCTTGGTGTTTTTTTTTTCCATTTGCTAACGATTTAGTCAAAGAAGCTCAAAAGTAAATGTCTTTATAATACATGATATTGTAAAGTAAAGTAATGGGAAATTTTGGCGCATGCCCGTTTTGAGTAAAAATTTTAGCTTTTTGAGACATTATGCTGTTTTCGCGTCTTTTCAGCTAGTAAGTCGGGACCAGCGGGAGAGCAGATCTCCTGCATGACATATTTAATTTACACCTGCGGATATTATAGCTGACATCTATGCTAACTGGTGTAGATGTCAGTTTGTGCAGCACTGACAACCCAAGTTGCGCCATATTTATTCAGAGCTGTGGGCTTCTTGGAGTATGTTCACATTCAATTTTTTCTTTTCGTCAGAGGTATGCGTTGGGAGAAGTCTCTACGTATACCTCCAACGGAAGGCTGTATAGGCATAGAGTGGGAAATATCACCTGAACTCCCCGGGCACAGCGTTACTTTAAGCACTAGGCACTAGGCTCGGAAAGCCGCGGACGTTAGCAACGCTCTGACTGGGGATTCTGCTCCTAGGGAAGCCCCTGACAACACTGTCCATAAATGGACACTGACGTTAGGAGCTTTAAGATGTCAAAATCCTAGGCCAGAACACTGGCATTGCACTGGGTGGGGATTCCACTCCTGGAGGGAGCCCCTGACGTCACTGTCCATATATGGATTCTGCTCCTGGAGGATCCCTTGATGTTACTGTCTGTACATAGACAGTGACATTAGGGGCTTTGTAATGTGAGAATTCCAAGTCGGAGCGTTGGCAGCGCTGTGGCTGGGAATTACGCTTGTAGAGAAAGCCTCTCACTTTACTGTGCATATATGGCTTTAAATATCCTTATTTGGCTTTAAACTCTGGAGTCCCCGGCCAGAGCATTGCAAGCACTCACTGGCCGGGAACTCCTGACTTGGGAAAGCCCTTGATGTCACTTTCACTATATGGACAGTGATGTTAGGAGTTTAAAAATCCAGGAATCCATGGCCAGAGCGTCGGCAATGCTCTGGTTAGTGATTACTCTCCTGGAAGGAGCCCCTGATGTCTGTCAATTGTTATGGTAGTAGTCGGATATGATCTTTAATAAATTTAAACCATTTTTTTAAGCTTTAAGAACAAGGTTTGACAATGATAAGTTCTACCCATGTGTATCTAATGCTGATATGTATCCATGCTCCTTACTCATTTTAATATTGTGTGATTGAACTTGGTAACTTGGTATGCTTGGCTGACTGTACTGTATGATCAGAAGTAGTAACTAGATGTTTAAGAATCAGATTCAGATAAGTTTTAGTAATGATACTTAGTTCAACAGATAGAGAGGTCCTATAGGGGAGGACCAAGTCAATGTGAGCTTGAAACTCTGAACAAATAAATACCAAGTCAGGCAGAGTAAAAAGTAAATTTAGATTAAAAAGTTACTATTAAAATACAAACCACACAGCTCTTCAAGGTAGAGTTTGAGAAGCTGCATAATATACCCTCCTGCTACTTAGCCTAAATGGTGAGCAAATATAAATTTTTCTACCTAAAATGGCAGAAAACACACCATTTTGGAGATGGAAAGGACGGCTAGAGGGGAAATGGAGGAGGCCGTAGTTTTTTAATTACATTTTTTTCCTTGGTGTTTTTTTTTTTCCATTTGCTAACGATTTAGTCAAAGTAGCTCAAAAGTAAATGTCTTTATAATACATGATATTGTAAAGTAATGTAATGGGAAATTTTGGCGCATGCCCGTTTTGAGTAAAAATTTTAGCTTTTTGAGACATTATGCTGTTTTCGCGTCTTTTCAGCTAGTAAGTCGGGACCAGCGGGAGAGCAGATCTCCTGCATGACATATTTAATTTACACCTGCGGATATTATAGCTGACATCTATGCTAACTGGTGTAGATGTCAGTTTGTGGAGCACTGACAACCCTAGTTGCACCATATTTATTCAGAGCTGTGGGCTTCTTGGAGTATGTTCACATTCAATTTTTTCTTTTCGTCAGAGGTATGCGTCGGGAGAAGTCTCTATGTATACCTTCAATGGAAGGCTGTATAGGCATAGAGTGGGATATATCACCTGAACTCCCCGGGCACAGCGTTACTTTAAGCACTAGGCTCGGAAAGCCCCTGACGTTAGCAACGCTCTGACTGGGGATTCTGCTCCTAGGGAAGCCCCTGACAAGACTGTCCATAAATGGACACTGACGTTAGGAGCGTTAAGATGCCAGAATCCTAGGCCAGAACACTGGCATTGCACTGGCTGGGGATTCCACTCCTGGAGGGAGCCCCTGACGTCACTGTCCATATATGGATTCTGCTCCTGGAGGATCCCTTGATGTTACTGTCTGTACATAGACAATGACATTAGGGGCTTTGTAATGTGAGAATTCCAAGTCTTAGCGTTGGCAGCGCTGTGGCCGGGAATTACGCTTGTAGAGAAAGCCTCTCACTTTACTGTGCATATATGGCTTTAAATATCCATATTTGGCTTTAAACTCTGGAGTCCCCGGCCAGAGCATCACAAGCACTCACTGGCCGGGAACTCCTGACTTGGGAAAGCCCTTGATGTCACTTTCACTATATGGACAGTGATGTTAGGAGTTTAAAAACCCAGGAATCCATGGCCAGAGCGTCGGCAATGCTCTGGTTAGTGATTACTCTCCTGGAAGGAGCCCCTGATGTCTGTGAATTGTTATGGTAATAGTCGGATATGATCTTTAATAAATTTAAACCATTTTTTTAAGCTTTAAGAACAAGGTTTGACAATGATAAGTTCTACCCATGTGTATCTAATGCTGATATGTATCCATGCTCCTTACTCATTTTAATATTGTGTGATTGAACTTGGTAACTTGGTATGCTTGGCTGACTGTACTGTATGATCAGAAGTAGTAACTAGATGTTTAAGAATCAGATTCAGATAAGTTTTAGTAATGATACTTAGTTCAACAGATAGAGAGGTCCTATAGGGGAGGACCAAGTCAATGTGAGCTTGAAACTCTGAACAAATAAATACCAAGTCAGGCAGAGTAAAAAGTACATTTAGATTAAAAAGTTACTATTAAAATACAAACCACACAGCTCTTCAAGGTAGAGTTTGAGAAGCTGCATAATATACCCTATTGCTACTTTGCCTAAATGGTGAGCAAATATAAATTTTTCTACCTAATATGGCAGAAAGCACACCATTTTGGAGATGGAAAGGACGGCTAGAGGGGAAATGGAGGAGGCCGTAGTTTTTTAATTACATTTTTTTCCTTGGTGGTTTTTTTTTTCCATTTGCTAACGCTTTAGTCAAAGTAGCTCAAAAGTAAATGTCTTTATAATACATGATATTGTAAAGTAATGTAATGGGAAATTTTGGCGCATGCCCGTTTTGAGTAAAAATTGTAGCTTTTTGAGACATTATGCTGTTTTTGCGTCTTTTCAGCTAGTAAGTCGGGACCAGCGGGAGAGCAGATCTCCTGCATGACATATTTAATTTACACCTGCGGATATTATAGCTGACATCTATGCTAACTGGTGTAGATGTCAGTTTGTGGAGCACTGACAACCCTAGTTGCGCCATATTTATTCAGAGCTGTGGGCTTCTTGGAGTATGTTCACATTCAATTTTTTCTTTTCGTCAGAGGTATGCGTCGGGAGAAGTCTCTATGTATACCTTCAATGGAAGGCTGTATAGGCATAGAGTGGGATATATCACCTGAACTCCCCGGGCACAGCGTTACTTTAAGCACTAGGCTCGGAAAGCCCCTGACGTTAGCAACGCTCTGACTGGGGATTCTGCTCCTAGGGAAGCCCCTGACAAGACTGTCCATAAATGGACACTGACGTTAGGAGCGTTAAGATGCCAGAATCCTAGGCCAGAACACTGGCATTGCACTGGCTGGGGATTCCACTCCTGGAGGGAGCCCCTGACGTCACTGTCCATATATGGATTCTGCTCCTGGAGGATCCCTTGATGTTACTGTCTGTACATAGACAATGACATTAGGGGCTTTGTAATGTGAGAATTCCAAGTCTTGGCGTTGGCAGCGCTGTGGCCGGGAATTACGCTTGTAGAGAAAGCCTCTCACTTTACTGTGCATATATGGCTTTAAATATCCATATTTGGCTTTAAACTCTGGAGTCCCCGGCCAGAGCATCACAAGCACTCACTGGCTGGGAACTCCTGACTTGGGAAAGCCCTTGATGTCACTTTCACTATATGGACAGTGATGTTAGGAGTTTAAAAACCCAGGAATCCATGGCCAGAGCGTCGGCAATGCTCTGGTTAGTGATTACTCTCCTGGAAGGAGCCCCTGATGTCTGTCAATTGTTATGGTAGTAGTCGGATATGATCTTTAATAAATTTAAACCATTTTTTTAAGCTTTAAGAACAAGGTTTGACAATGATAAGTTCTACCCATGTGTATCTAATGCTGATATGTATCCATGCTCCTTACTCATTTTAATATTGTGTGATTGAACTTGGTAACTTGCTATGCTTGGCTGACTGTACTGTATGATCAGAAGTAGTAACTAGATGTTTAAGAATCAGATTCAGATAAGTTTTAGTAATGATACTTAGTTCAACAGATAGAGAGGTCCTATAGGGGAGGACCAAGTCAATGTGAGCTTGAAACTCTGAACAAATAAATACCAAGTCAGGCAGAGTAAAAAGTACATTTAGATTAAAAAGTTACTATTAAAATACAAACCACACAGCTCTTCAAGGTAGAGTTTGAGCAGCTGCATAATATACCCTATTGCTACTTTGACTAAATGTTGAGCAAATAGAAATTTTTCTACCTAAAATGGCAGAAAACACACCATTTTGGAGATGGAAAGGACGGCTAGAGGGGAAATGGAGGAGGCCGTAGTTTTTTAATTACATTTTTTTCCTTGGTGTTTTTTTTTTTTTCCATTTGCTAACGATTTAGTCAAAGTAGCTCAAAAGTAAATGTCTTTATAATACATGATATTGTAAAGTAATGTAATGGGAAATTTTGGCGCATGCCCGTTTTGAGTAAAAATTTTAGCTTTTTGAGACCATATGCTGTTTTTGCGTCTTTTCAGCTAGTAAGTCGGGACCAGCGGGAGAGCAGATCTCCTGCATGACATATTTAATTTACACCTGCGGATATTATAGCTGACATCTATGCTAACTGGTGTAGATGTCAGTTTGTGGAGCACTGACAACCCTAATTGCGCCATATTTATTCAGAGCTGTGGGCTTCTTGGAGTATGTTCACATTAAATTTTTTCTTTTCGTCAGAGGTATGCGTCGGGAGAAGTCTCTACGTATACCTTCAATGGAAGGCTGTATAGGCATAGAGTGGGATATATCACCTGAACTCCCCGGGCACAGCGTTACTTTAAGCACTAGGCTCGGAAAGCCCCTGACGTTAGCAACGCTCTGACTGGGGATTCTGCTCCTAGGGAAGCCCCTGACAAGACTGTCCATAAATGGACACTGACGTTAGGAGCGTTAAGATGCCAGAATCCTAGGCCAGAACACTGGCATTGCACTGGCTGGGGATTCCACTCCTGGAGGGAGCCCCTGACGTCACTGTCCATATATGGATTCTGCTCCTGGAGGATCCCTTGATGTTACTGTCTGTACATAGACAATGACATTAGGGGCTTTGTAATGTGAGAATTCCAAGTCATAGCGTTGGCAGCGCTGTGGCCGGGAATTACGCTTGTAGAGAAAGCCTCTCACTTTACTGTGCATATATGGCTTTAAATATCCATATTTGGCTTTAAACTCTGGAGTCCCCGGCCAGAGCATCACAAGCACTCACTGGCTGGGAACTCCTGACTTGGGAAAGCCCTTGATGTCACTTTCACTATATGGACAGTGATGTTAGGAGTTTAAAAACCCAGGAATCCATGGCCAGAGCGTCGGCAATGCTCTGGTTAGTGATTACTCTCCTGGAAGGAGCCCCTGATGTCTGTCAATTGTTATGGTAGTAGTCGGATATGATCTTTAATAAATTTAAACCATTTTTTTAAGCTTTAAGAACAAGGTTTGACAATGATAAGTTCTACCCATGTGTATCTAATGCTGATATGTATCCATGCTCCTTACTCATTTTAATATTGTGTGATTGAACTTGGTAACTTGCTATGCTTGGCTGACTGTACTGTATGATCAGAAGTAGTAACTAGATGTTTAAGAATCAGATTCAGATAAGTTTTAGTAATGATACTTAGTTCAACAGATAGAGAGGTCCTATAGGGGAGGACCAAGTCAATGTGAGCTTGAAACTCTGAACAAATAAATACCAAGTCAGGCAGAGTAAAAAGTACATTTAGATTAAAAAGTTACTATTAAAATACAAACCACACAGCTCTTCAAGGTAGAGTTTGAGCAGCTGCATAATATACCCTATTGCTACTTTGACTAAATGTTGAGCAAATAGAAATTTTTCTACCTAAAATGGCAGAAAACACACCATTTTGGAGATGGAAAGGACGGCTAGAGGGGAAATGGAGGAGGCCGTAGTTTTTTAATTACATTTTTTTCCTTGGTGTTTTTTTTTTTTTCCATTTGCTAACGATTTAGTCAAAGTAGCTCAAAAGTAAATGTCTTTATAATACATGATATTGTAAAGTAATGTAATGGGAAATTTTGGCGCATGCCCGTTTTGAGTAAAAATTTTAGCTTTTTGAGACCATATGCTGTTTTTGCGTCTTTTCAGCTAGTAAGTCGGGACCAGCGGGAGAGCAGATCTCCTGCATGACATATTTAATTTACACCTGCGGATATTATAGCTGACATCTATGCTAACTGGTGTAGATGTCAGTTTGTGGAGCACTGACAACCCTAATTGCGCCATATTTATTCAGAGCTGTGGGCTTCTTGGAGTATGTTCACATTAAATTTTTTCTTTTCGTCAGAGGTATGCGTCGGGAGAAGTTTCTACGTATACCTTCAATGGAAGGCTGTATAGGCATAGAGTGGGATATATCACCTGAACTCCCCGGGCACAGCGTTACTTTAAGCACTAGGCTCGGAAAGCCCCTGACGTTAGCAACGCTCTGACTGGGGATTCTGCTCCTAGGGAAGCCCCTGACAAGACTGTCCATAAATGGACACTGACGTTAGGAGCGTTAAGATGCCAAAATCCTAGGCCAGAACACTGGCATTGCACTGGCTGGGGATTCCACTCCTGGAGGGAGCCCCTGACGTCACTGTCCATATATGGATTCTGCTCCTGGAGGATCCCTTGATGTTACTGTCTGTACATAGACAATGACATTAGGGGCTTTGTAATGTGAGAATTCCAAGTCTTAGCGTTGGCAGCGCTGTGGCCGGGAATTACGCTTGTAGAGAAAGCCTCTCACTTTACTGTGCATATATGGCTTTAAATATCCATATTTGGCTTTAAACTCTGGAGTCCCCGGCCAGAGCATCACAAGCACTCACTGGCCGGGAACTCCTGACTTGGGAAAGCCCTTGATGTCACTTTCACTATATGGACAGTGATGTTAGGAGTTTAAAAACCCAGGAATCCATGGCCAGAGCGTCGGCAATGCTCTGGTTAGTGATTACTCTCCTGGAAGGAGCCCCTGATGTCTGTGAATTGTTATGGTAATAGTCGGATATGATCTTTAATAAATTTAAACCATTTTTTTAAGCTTTAAGAACAAGGTTTGACAATGATAAGTTCTACCCATGTGTATCTAATGCTGATATGTATCCATGCTCCTTACTCATTTTAATATTGTGTGATTGATCTTGGTAACTTGCTATGCTTGGCTGACTGTACTGTATTATCAGAAGTAGTAACTAGATGTTTAAGAATCAGATTCAGATAAGTTTTAGTAATGATACTTAGTTCAACAGATAGAGAGGTCCTATAGGGGAGGACCAAGTCAATGTGAGCTTGAAACTCTGAACAAATAAATACCAAGTCAGGCAGAGTAAAAAGTACATTTAGATTAAAAAGTTACTATTAAAATACAAACCACACAGCTCTTCAAGGTAGAGTTTGAGAAGCTGCATAATATACCCTATTGCTACTTTGCCTAAATGGTGAGCAAATATAAATTTTTCTACCTAATATGGCAGAAAGCACACCATTTTGGAGATGGAAAGGACGGCTAGAGGGGAAATGGAGGAGGCCGTAGTTTTTTAATTACATTTTTTTCCTTGGTGGTTTTTTTTTTCCATTTGCTAACGCTTTAGTCAAAGTAGCTCAAAAGTAAATGTCTTTATAATACATGATATTGTAAAGTAATGTAATGAGAAATTTTGGCGCATGCCCGTTTTGAGTAAAAATTTTAGCTTTTTGAGACATTATGCTGTTTTTGCGTCTTTTCAGCTAGTAAGTCGGGACCAGCGGGAGAGCAGATCTCCTGCATGACATATTTAATTTACACCTGCGGATATTATAGCTGACATCTATGCTAACTGGTGTAGATGTCAGTTTGTGCAGCACTGACAACCCAAGTTGCGCCATATTTATCAGAGCTGTGGGCTTCTTGGAGTATGTTCACTTTAAATTTTTTCTTTTCGTCAGAGGTATGCGTTGGGAGAAGTCTCTACGTATACCTCCAACGGAAGGCTGTATAAGGCATAGAGTGGGATATATCACCTGAACTCCCCGGGCACAGCGTTACTTTAAGCACTAGGCTCGGAAAGCCCCTGACGTTAGCAACGCTCTGACTGGGGATTCTGCTCCTAGGGAAGCCCCTGACAAGACTGTCCATAAATGGACACTGACGTTAGGAGCGTTAAGATGCCAAAATCCTAGGCCAGAACACTGGCATTGCACTGGCTGGGGATTCCACTCCTGGAGGGAGCCCCTGACGTCACTGTCCATATATGGATTCTGCTCCTGGAGGATCCCTTGATGTTACTGTCTGTACATAGACAATGACATTAGGGGCTTTGTAATGTGAGAATTCCAAGTCTTAGCGTTGGCAGCGCTGTGGCCGGGAATTACGCTTGTAGAGAAAGCCTCTCACTTTACTGTGCATATATGGCTTTAAATATCCATATTTGGCTTTAAACTCTGGAGTCCCCGGCCAGAGCATCACAAGCACTCACTGGCTGGGAACTCCTGACTTGGGAAAGCCCTTGATGTCACTTTCACTATATGGACAGTGATGTTAGGAGTTTAAAAACCCAGGAATCCATGGCCAGAGCGTCGGCAATGCTCTGGTTAGTGATTACTCTCCTGGAAGGAGCCCCTGATGTCTGTCAATTGTTATGGTAGTAGTCGGATATGATCTTTAATAAATTTAAACCATTTTTTTAAGCTTTAAGAACAAGGTTTGACAATGATAAGTTCTACCCATGTGTATCTAATGCTGATATGTATCCATGCTCCTTACTCATTTTAATATTGTGTGATTGAACTTGGTAACTTGCTATGCTTGGCTGACTGTACTGTATGATCAGAAGTAGTAACTAGATGTTTAAGAATCAGATTCAGATAAGTTTTAGTAATGATACTTAGTTCAACAGATAGAGAGGTCCTATAGGGGAGGACCAAGTCAATGTGAGCTTGAAACTCTGAACAAATAAATACCAAGTCAGGCAGAGTAAAAAGTACATTTAGATTAAAAAGTTACTATTAAAATACAAACCACACAGCTCTTCAAGGTAGAGTTTGAGAAGCTGCATAATATACCCGCCTGCTACTTTGCATAAATGGTGAGCAAATAGAAATTTTTCTACCTAAAATGGCAGAAAACACACCATTTTGGAGATGGAAAGGACGGCTAGAGGGGAAATGGAGGAGGCCGTAGTTTTTTAATTACATTTTTTTCCTTGGTGTTTTTTTTTTTCCATTTGCTAACGATTTAGTCAAAGTAGCTCAAAAGTAAATGTCTTTATAATACATGATATTGTAAAGTAATGTAATGGGAAATTTTGGCGCATGCCCGTTTTGAGTAAAAATTTTAGCTTTTTGAGACATTATGCTGTTTTCGCGTCTTTTCAACTAGTAAGTCGGGACCAGCGGGAGAGCAGATCTCCTGCATGACATATTTAATTTACACCTGCGGATATTATAGCTGACATCTATGCTAACTGGTGTAGATGTCAGTTTGTGCAGCACTGACAACACAAGTTGCGCCATATTTATTCAGAGCTGTGGGCTTCTTGGAGTATGTTCACATTCAATTTTTTTCTTTTCGTCAGAGGTATGCGTTGGGAGAAGTCTCTACGTATACCTCCAACGGAAGGCTGTATAGGCATAGAGTGGGATATATCACCTGAACTCCCCGGGCACAGCGTTACTTTAAGCACTAGGCTTGGAAAGCCCCTGACGTTAGCAACGCTCTGACTGGGGATTCTGCTCCTAGGGAAGCCCCTGACAACACTGTCCATAAATGGACACTGATGTTAGGAGCTTTAAGATGCCAAAATCCTAGGCCAGAACACTGGCATTGCACTGGCTGGGGATTCCACTCCTGGAGGGAGCCCCTGACGTCACTGTCCATATATGGATTCTGCTCCTGGAGGATCCCTTGATGTTACTGTCTGTACATAGACAATGACATTAGGGGCTTTGTAATGTGAGAATTCCAAGTCGGAGTGTTGGCAGCGCTGTGGCCGGGAATTACGCTTGTAGAGAAAGCCTCTCACTTTACTGTGCATATATGGCTTTAAATATCCATATTTGGCTTTAAACTCTGGAGTCCCCGGCCAGAGCATCGCAAGCACTCACTGGCCAGGAACTCCTGACTTGGGAAAGCCCTTGATGTCCCTTTCACTATATGGACAGTGATGTTAGGAGTTTAAAAACCCAGGAATCCATGGCCAGAGCGTCGGCAATGCTCTGGTTAGTGATTACTCTCCTGGAAGGAGACCCTGATGTCTGTCAATTGTTATGGTAGTAGTCGGATATGATCTTTAATAAATTTAAACCATTTTTTTAAGCTTTAAGAACAAGGTTTGACAATGATAAGTTCTACCCATGTGTATCTAATGCTGATATGTATCCATGCTCCTTACTCATTTTAATATTGTGTGATTGAACTTGGTAACTTGGTATGCTTGGCTGACTGTACTGTATGATCAGAAGTAGTAACTAGATGTTTAAGAATCAGATTCAGATAAGTTTTAGTAATGATACTTAGTTCAACAGATAGAGAGGTCCTATAGGGGAGGACCAAGTCAATGTGAGCTTGAAACTCTGAACAAATAAATACCAAGTCAGGCAGAGTAAAAAGTAAATTTAGATTAAAAAGTTACTATTAAAATACAAACCACACAGCTCTTCAAGGTAGAGTTTGAGCAGCTGCATAATATACCCTATTGCTACTTTGACTAAATGTTGAGCAAATAGAAATTTTTCTACCTAAAATGGCAGAAAACACACCATTTTGGAGATGGAAAGGACGGCTAGAGGGGAAATGGAGGAGGCCGTAGTTTTTTAATTACATTTTTTTCCTTGGTGTTTTTTTTTTTTCCATTTGCTAACGATTTAGTCAAAGTAGCTCAAAAGTAAATGTCTTTATAATACATGATATTGTAAAGTAATGTAATGGGAAATTTTGGCGCATGCCCGTTTTGAGTAAAAATTTTAGCTTTTTGAGACCATATGCTGTTTTTGCGTCTTTTCAGCTAGTAAGTCGGGACCAGCGGGAGAGCAGATCTCCTGCATGACATATTTAATTTACACCTGCGGATATTATAGCTGACATCTATGCTAACTGGTGTAGATGTCAGTTTGTGGAGCACTGACAACCCTAATTGCGCCATATTTATTCAGAGCTGTGGGCTTCTTGGAGTATGTTCACATTAAATTTTTTCTTTTCGTCAGAGGTATGCGTCGGGAGAAGTCTCTACGTATACCTTCAATGGAAGGCTGTATAGGCATAGAGTGGGATATATCACCTGAACTCCCCGGGCACAGCGTTACTTTAAGCACTAGGCTCGGAAAGCCCCTGACGTTAGCAACGCTCTGACTGGGGATTCTGCTCCTAGGGAAGCCCCTGACAAGACTGTCCATAAATGGACACTGACGTTAGGAGCGTTAAGATGCCAAAATCCTAGGCCAGAACACTGGCATTGCACTGGCTGGGGATTCCACTCCTGGAGGGAGCCCCTGACGTCACTGTCCATATATGGATTCTGCTCCTGGAGGATCCCTTGATGTTACTGTCTGTACATAGACAATGACATTAGGGGCTTTGTAATGTGAGAATTCCAAGTCTTAGCGTTGGCAGCGCTGTGGCCGGGAATTACGCTTGTAGAGAAAGCCTCTCACTTTACTGTGCATATATGGCTTTAAATATCCATATTTGGCTTTAAACTCTGGACTCCCTGGCCAGAGCATCACAAGCACTCACTGGCCGGGAACTCCTGACTTGGGAAAGCCCTTGATGTCACTTTCACTATATGGACAGTGATGTTAGGAGTTTAAAAACCCAGGAATCCATGGCCAGAGCGTCGGCAATGCTCTGGTTAGTGATTACTCTCCTGGAAGGAGCCCCTGATGTCTGTGAATTGTTATGGTAATAGTCGGATATGATCTTTAATAAATTTAAACCATTTTTTTAAGCTTTAAGAACAAGGTTTGACAATGATAAGTTCTACCCATGTGTATCTAATGCTGATATGTATCCATGCTCCTTACTCATTTTAATATTGTGTGATTGATCTTGGTAACTTGCTATGCTTGGCTGACTGTACTGTATGATCAGAAGTAGTAACTAGATGTTTAAGAATCAGATTCAGATAAGTTTTAGTAATGATACTTAGTTCAACAGATAGAGAGGTCCTATAGGGGAGGACCAAGTCAATGTGAGCTTGAAACTCTGAACAAATAAATACCAAGTCAGGCAGAGTAAAAAGTACATTTAGATTAAAAAGTTACTATTAAAATACAAACCACACAGCTCTTCAAGGTATAGTTTGAGAAGCTGCATAATATACCCTATTGCTACTTTGCCTAAATGGTGAGCAAATATAAATTTTTCTACCTAATATGGCAGAAAGCACACCATTTTGGAGATGGAAAGGACGGCTAGACGGGAAATGGAGGAGGCCGTAGTTTTTTAATTAAATTTTTTTCCTTGGTGGTTTTTTTTTTCCATTTGCTAACGCTTTAGTCAAAGTAGCTCAAAAGTAAATGTCTTTATAATACATGATATTGTAAAGTAATGTAATGGGAAATTTTGGCGCATGCCCGTTTTGAGTAAAAATTTTAGCTTTTTGAGACATTATGCTGTTTTTGCGTCTTTTCAGCTAGTAAGTCGGGACCAGCGGGAGAGCAGATCTCCTGCATGACATATTTAATTTACACCTGCGGATATTATAGCTGACATCTATGCTAACTGGTGTAGATGTCAGTTTGTGCAGCACTGACAACCCAAGTTGCGCCATATTTATTCAGAGCTGTGGGCTTCTTGGAGTATGTTCACATTAAATTTTTTCTTTTCGTCAGAGGTATGCGTCGGGAGAAGTCTCTACGTATACCTTCAATGGAAGGCTGTATAGGCATAGAGTGGGATATATCACCTGAACTCCCCGGGCACAGCGTTACTTTAAGCACTAGGCTCGGAAAGCCCCTGACGTTAGCAACGCTCTGACTGGGGATTCTGCTCCTAGGGAAGCCCCTGACAAGACTGTCCATAAATGGACACTGACGTTAGGAGCGTTAAGATGCCAAAATCCTAGGCCAGAACACTGGCATTGCACTGGCTGGGGATTCCACTCCTGGAGGGAGCCCCTGACGTCACTGTCCATATATGGATTCTGCTCCTGGAGGATCCCTTGATGTTACTGTCTGTACATAGACAATGACATTAGGGGCTTTGTAATGTGAGAATTCCAAGTCGGAGCGTTGGCAGCGCTGTGGCCGGGAATTACGCTTGTAGAGAAAGCCTCTCACTTTACTGTGCATATATGGCTTTAAATATCCATATTTGGCTTTAAACTCTGGAGTCCCCGGCCAGAGCATCGCAAGCACTCACTGGCCAGGAACTCCTGACTTGGGAAAGCCCTTGATGTCACTTTCACTATATGGACAGTGATGTTAGGAGTTTAAAAACCCAGGAATCCATGGCCAGAGCGTCGGCAATGCTCTGGTTAGTGATTACTCTCCTGGAAGGAGACCCTGATGTCTGTCAATTGTTATGGTAGTAGTCGGATATGATCTTTAATAAATTTAAACCATTTTTTTAAGCTTTAAGAACAAGGTTTGACAATGATAAGTTCTACCCATGTGTATCTAATGCTGATATGTATCCATGCTCCTTACTCATTTTAATATTGTGTGATTGAACTTGGTAACTTGGTATGCTTGGCTGACTGTACTGTATGATCAGAAGTAGTAACTAGATGTTTAAGAATCAGATTCAGATAAGTTTTAGTAATGATACTTAGTTCAACAGATAGAGAGGTCCTATAGGGGAGGACCAAGTCAATGTGAGCTTGAAACTCTGAACAAATAAATACCAAGTCAGGCAGAGTAAAAAGTAAATTTAGATTAAAAAGTTACTATTAAAATACAAACCACACAGCTCTTCAAGGTAGAGTTTGAGCAGCTGCATAATATACCCTATTGCTACTTTGACTAAATGTTGAGCAAATAGAAATTTTTCTACCTAAAATGGCAGAAAACACACCATTTTGGAGATGGAAAGGACGGCTAGGGGGGAAATGGAGGAGGCCGTAGTTTTTTAATTACATTTTTTTCCTTGGTGTTTTTTTTTTTTCCATTTGCTAACGATTTAGTCAAAGTAGCTCAAAAGTAAATGTCTTTATAATACATGATATTGTAAAGTAATGTAATGGGAAATTTTGGCGCATGCCCGTTTTGAGTAAAAATTTTAGCTTTTTGAGACATTATGCTGTTTTCGCGTCTTTTCAGCTAGTAAGTCGGGACCAGCGGGAGAGCAGATCTCCTGCATGACATATTTAATTTACACCTGCGGATATTATAGCTGACATCTATGCTAACTGGTGTAGATGTCAGTTTGTGGAGCACTGACAACCCTAATTGCGCCATATTTATTCAGAGCTGTGGGCTTCTTGGAGTATGTTCACATTAAATTTTTTCTTTTCGTCAGAGGTATGCGTCGGGAGAAGTCTCTACGTATACCTTCAATGGAAGGCTGTATAGGCATAGAGTGGGATATATCACCTGAACTCCCCGGGCACAGCGTTACTTTAAGCACTAGGCTCGGAAAGCCCCTGACGTTAGCAACGCTCTGACTGGGGATTCTGCTCCTAGGGAAGCCCCTGACAAGACTGTCCATAAATGGACACTGACGTTAGGAGCGTTAAGATGCCAAAATCCTAGGCCAGAACACTGGCATTGCACTGGCTGGGGATTCCACTCCTGGGGGGAGCCCCTGACGTCACTGTCCATATATGGATTCTGCTCCTGGAGGATCCCTTGATGTTACTGTCTGTACATAGACAATGACATTAAGGGGCTTTGTAATGTGAGAATTCCAAGTCTTAGCGTTGGCAGCGCTGTGGCCGGGAATTACGCTTGTAGAGAAAGCCTCTCACTTTACTGTGCATATATGGCTTTAAATATCCATATTTGGCTTTAAACTCTGGAGTCCCCGGCCAGAGCATCACAAGCACTCACTGGCCGGGAACTCCTGACTTGGGAAAGCCCTTGATGTCACTTTCACTATATGGACAGTGATGTTAGGAGTTTAAAAACCCAGGAATCCATGGCCAGAGCGTCGGCAATGCTCTGGTTAGTGATTACTCTCCTGGAAGGAGCCCCTGATGTCTGTGAATTGTTATGGTAATAGTCGGATATGATCTTTAATAAATTTAAACCATTTTTTTAAGCTTTAAGAACAAGGTTTGACAATGATAAGTTCTACCCATGTGTATCTAATGCTGATATGTATCCATGCTCCTTACTCATTTTAATATTGTGTGATTGATCTTGGTAACTTGCTATGCTTGGCTGACTGTACTGTATGATCAGAAGTAGTAACTAGATGTTTAAGAATCAGATTCAGATAAGTTTTAGTAATGATACTTAGTTCAACAGATAGAGAGGTCCTATAGGGGAGGACCAAGTCAATGTGAGCTTGAAACTCTGAACAAATAAATACCAAGTCAGGCAGAGTAAAAAGTACATTTAGATTAAAAAGTTACTATTAAAATACAAACCACACAGCTCTTCAAGGTAGAGTTTGAGAAGCTGCATAATATACCCTATTGCTACTTTGCCTAAATGGTGAGCAAATATAAATTTTTCTACCTAATATGGCAGAAAGCACACCATTTTGGAGATGGAAAGGACGGCTAGAGGGGAAATGGAGGAGGCCGTAGTTTTTTAATTACATTTTTTTCCTTGGTGGTTTTTTTTTTCCATTTGCTAACGCTTTAGTCAAAGTAGCTCAAAAGTAAATGTCTTTATAATACATGATATTGTAAAGTAATGTAATGGGAAATTTTGGCGCATGCCCGTTTTGAGTAAAAATTTTAGCTTTTTGAGACATTATGCTGTTTTTGCGTCTTTTCAGCTAGTAAGTCGGGACCAGCGGGAGAGCAGATCTCCTGCATGACATATTTAATTTACACCTGCGGATATTATAGCTGACATCTATGCTAACTGGTGTAGATGTCAGTTTGTGGAGCACTGACAACCCTAATTGCGCCATATTTATTCAGAGCTGTGGGCTTCTTGGAGTATGTTCACATTAAATTTTTTCTTTTCGTCAGAGGTATGCGTCGGGAGAAGTCTCTACGTATACCTTCAATGGAAGGCTGTATAGGCATAGAGTGGGATATATCACCTGAACTCCCCGGGCACAGCGTTACTTTAAGCACTAGGCTCGGAAAGCCCCTGACGTTAGCAACGCTCTGACTGGGGATTCTGCTCCTAGGGAAGCCCCTGACAAGACTGTCCATAAATGGACACTGACGTTAGGAGCGTTAAGATGCCAAAATCCTAGGCCAGAACACTGGCATTGCACTGGCTGGGGATTCCACTCCTGGGGGGAGCCCCTGACGTCACTGTCCATATATGGATTCTGCTCCTGGAGGATCCCTTGATGTTACTGTCTGTACATAGACAATGACATTAAGGGGCTTTGTAATGTGAGAATTCCAAGTCTTAGCGTTGGCAGCGCTGTGGCCGGGAATTACGCTTGTAGAGAAAGCCTCTCACTTTACTGTGCATATATGGCTTTAAATATCCATATTTGGCTTTAAACTCTGGAGTCCCCGGCCAGAGCATCACAAGCACTCACTGGCCGGGAACTCCTGACTTGGGAAAGCCCTTGATGTCACTTTCACTATATGGACAGTGATGTTAGGAGTTTAAAAACCCAGGAATCCATGGCCAGAGCGTCGGCAATGCTCTGGTTAGTGATTACTCTCCTGGAAGGAGCCCCTGATGTCTGTGAATTGTTATGGTAATAGTCGGATATGATCTTTAATAAATTTAAACCATTTTTTTAAGCTTTAAGAACAAGGTTTGACAATGATAAGTTCTACCCATGTGTATCTAATGCTGATATGTATCCATGCTCCTTACTCATTTTAATATTGTGTGATTGATCTTGGTAACTTGCTATGCTTGGCTGACTGTACTGTATGATCAGAAGTAGTAACTAGATGTTTAAGAATCAGATTCAGATAAGTTTTAGTAATGATACTTAGTTCAACAGATAGAGAGGTCCTATAGGGGAGGACCAAGTCAAT
Source organism: Rhinoderma darwinii (assembly GCF_050947455.1). Classification (NCBI taxonomy): domain Eukaryota; kingdom Metazoa; phylum Chordata; class Amphibia; order Anura; family Rhinodermatidae; genus Rhinoderma; species Rhinoderma darwinii. Next base: position 33,508 of record NW_027461951.1, on the reverse strand, counting down.
GTGAGCTTGAAACTCTGAACAAATAAATACCAAGTCAGGCAGAGTAAAAAGTACATTTAGATTAAAAAGTTACTATTAAAATACAAACCACACAGCTCTTCAAGGTAGAGTTTGAGAAGCTGCATAATATACCCTATTGCTACTTTGCCTAAATGGTGAGCAAATATAAATTTTTCTACCTAATATGGCAGAAAGCACACCATTTTGGAGATGGAAAGGACGGCTAGAGGGGAAATGGAGGAGGCCGTAGTTTTTTAATTACATTTTTTTCCTTGGTGGTTTTTTTTTTCCATTTGCTAACGCTTTAGTCAAAGTAGCTCAAAAGTAAATGTCTTTATAATACATGATATTGTAAAGTAATGTAATGGGAAATTTTGGCGCATGCCCGTTTTGAGTAAAAATTTTAGCTTTTTGAGACATTATGCTGTTTTTGCGTCTTTTCAGCTAGTAAGTCGGGACCAGCGGGAGAGCAGATCTCCTGCATGACATATTTAATTTACACCTGCGGATATTATAGCTGACATCTATGCTAACTGGTGTAGATGTCAGTTTGTGCAGCACTGACAACCCAAGTTGCGCCATATTTATCAGAGCTGTGGGCTTCTTGGAGTATGTTCACTTTAAATTTTTTCTTTTCGTCAGAGGTATGCGTTGGGAGAAGTCTCTACGTATACCTCCAACGGAAGGCTGTATAAGGCATAGAGTGGGATATATCACCTGAACTCCCCGGGCACAGCGTTACTTTAAGCACTAGGCTCGGAAAGCCCCTGACGTTAGCAACGCTCTGACTGGGGATTCTGCTCCTAGGGAAGCCCCTGACAAGACTGTCCATAAATGGACACTGACGTTAGGAGCGTTAAGATGCCAAAATCCTAGGCCAGAACACTGGCATTGCACTGGCTGGGGATTCCACTCCTGGAGGGAGCCCCTGACGTCACTGTCCATATATGGATTCTGCTCCTGGAGGATCTCTTGATGTTACTGTCTGTAGATAGACAGTGACATTAGGGGCTTTGTAATGTGAGAATTCCAAGTCTTAGCGTTGGCAGCGCTGTGGCCGGGAATTACGCTTGTAGAGAAAGCCTCTCACTTTACTGTGCATATATGGCTTTAAATATCCATATTTGGCTTTAAACTCTGGAGTCCCCGGCCAGAGCATCACAAGCACTCACTGGCCGGGAACTCCTGACTTGGGAAAGCCCTTGATGTCACTTTCACTATATGGACAGTGATGTTAGGAGTTTAAAAACCCAGGAATCCATGGCCAGAGCGTCGGCAATGCTCTGGTTAGTGATTACTCTCCTGGAAGGAGCCCCTGATGTCTGTCAATTGTTATGGTAGTAGTCGGATATGATCTTTAATAAATTTAAACCATTTTTTTAAGCTTTAAGAACAAGGTTTGACAATGATAAGTTCTACCCATGTGTATCTAATGCTGATATGTATCCATGCTCCTTACTCATTTTAATATTGTGTGATTGATCTTGGTAACTTGCTATGCTTGGCTGACTGTACTGTATGATCAGAAGTAGTAACTAGATGTTTAAGAATCAGATTCAGATAAGTTTTAGTAATGATACTTAGTTCAACAGATAGAGAGGTCCTATAGGGGAGGACCAAGTCAATGTGAGCTTGAAACTCTGAACAAATAAATACCAAGTCAGGCAGAGTAAAAAGTACATTTAGATTAAAAAGTTACTATTAAAATACAAACCACACAGCTCTTCAAGGTAGAGTTTGAGCAGCTGCATAATATACCCTATTGCTACTTTGCCTAAATGGTGAGGAAATATAAATTTTTATACCTAATATGGCAGAAAGCACACCATTTTGGAGATGGAAAGGACGGCTAGAGGGGAAATGGAGGAGGCCGTAGTTTTTTAATTACATTTTTTTCCTTGGTGTTTTTTTTTTTTTCCATTTGCTAACGATTTAGTCAAAGTAGCTCAAAAGTAAATGTCTTTATAATACATTATATTGTAAAGTAATGTAATGGGAAATTTTGGTGCATGCCCGTTTTGAGTAAAAATTTTAGCTTTTTGAGACCATATGCTGTTTTTGCGTCTTTTCAGCTAGTAAGTCGGGACCAGCGGGAGAGCAGATCTCCTGCATGACATATTAAATTTACACCTGCGGATATTATAGCTGACATCTATGCTAACTGGTGTAGATGTCAGTTTGTGCAGCACTGACAACCCAAGTTGCGCCATATTTATCAGAGCTGTGGGCTTCTTGGAGTATGTTCACATTAAATTTTTTCTTTTCGTCAGAGGTATGCGTTGGGAGAAGTCTCTACGTATACCTCCAACGGAAGGCTGTATAGGCATAGAGTGGGATATATCACCTGAACTCCCCTGGCACAGCGTTACTTTAAGCACTAGGCTCGGAAAGCCCCTGACGTTAGCAACGCTCTGACTGGGGATTCTGCTCCTAGGGAAGCCCCTGACAAGACTGTCCATAAATGGACACTGACGTTAGGAGCTTTAAGATGCCAAAATCCTAGGCCAGAACACTGGCATTGCACTGGCTGGGGATTCCACTCCTGGAGGGAGCCCCTGACGTCACTGTCCATATATGGATTCTGCTCCTGGAGGATCCCTTGATGTTACTGTCTGTACATAGACAATGACATTAGGGGCTTTGTAATGTGAGAATTCCAAGTCTTAGCGTTGGCAGCGCTGTGGCCGGGAATTACGCTTGTAGAGAAAACCTCTCACTTTACTGTGCATATATGGCTTTAAATATCCATATTTGGCTTTAAACTCTGGAGTCCCCGGCCAGAGCATCACAAGCACTCACTGGCCGGGAACTCCTGACTTGGGAAAGCCCTTGATGTCACTTTCACTATATGGACAGTGATGTTAGGAGTTTAAAAACCCAGGAATCCATGGCCAGAGCGTCGGCAATGCTCTGGTTAGTGATTACTCTCCTGGAAGGAGCCCCTGATGTCTGTGAATTGTTATGGTAATAGTCGGATATGATCTTTAATAAATTTAAACCATTTTTTTAAGCTTTAAGAACAAGGTTTGACAATGATAAGTTCTACCCATGTGTATCTAATGCTGATATGTATCCATGCTCCTTACTCATTTTAATATTGTGTGATTGATCTTGGTAACTTGCTATGCTTGGCTGACTGTACTGTATGATCAGAAGTAGTAACTAGATGTTTAAGAATCAGATTCAGATAAGTTTTAGTAATGATACTTAGTTCAACAGATAGAGAGGTCCTATAGGGGAGGACCAAGTCAATGTGAGCTTGAAACTCTGAACAAATAAATACCAAGTCAGGCAGAGTAAAAAGTACATTTAGATTAAAAAGTTACTATTAAAATACAAACCACACAGCTCTTCAAGGTATAGTTTGAGAAGCTGCATAATATACCCTATTGCTACTTTGCCTAAATGGTGAGCAAATATAAATTTTTCTACCTAATATGGCAGAAAGCACACCATTTTGGAGATGGAAAGGACGGCTAGAGGGGAAATGGAGGAGGCCGTAGTTTTTTAATTACATTTTTTTCCTTGGTGGTTTTTTTTTTCCATTTGCTAACGCTTTAGTCAAAGTAGCTCAAAAGTAAATGTCTTTATAATACATGATATTGTAAAGTAATGTAATGGGAAATTTTGGCGCATGCCCGTTTTGAGTAAAAATTTTAGCTTTTTGAGACATTATGCTGTTTTTGCGTCTTTTCAGCTAGTAAGTCGGGACCAGCGGGAGAGCAGATCTCCTGCATGACATATTTAATTTACACCTGCGGATATTATAGCTGACATCTATGCTAACTGGTGTAGATGTCAGTTTGTGCAGCACTGACAACCCAAGTTGCGCCATATTTATTCAGAGCTGTGGGCTTCTTGGAGTATGTTCACATTAAATTTTTTCTTTTCGTCAGAGGTATGCGTCGGGAGAAGTCTCTACGTATACCTTCAATGGAAGGCTGTATAGGCATAGAGTGGGATATATCACCTGAACTCCCCGGGCACAGCGTTACTTTAAGCACTAGGCTCGGAAAGCCCCTGACGTTAGCAACGCTCTGACTGGGGATTCTGCTCCTAGGGAAGCCCCTGACAAGACTGTCCATAAATGGACACTGACGTTAGGAGCGTTAAGATGCCAAAATCCTAGGCCAGAACACTGGCATTGCACTGGCTGGGGATTCCACTCCTGGAGGGAGCCCCTGACGTCACTGTCCATATATGGATTCTGCTCCTGGAGGATCCCTTGATGTTACTGTCTGTACATAGACAATGACATTAGGGGCTTTGTAATGTGAGAATTCCAAGTCGGAGCGTTGGCAGCGCTGTGGCCGGGAATTACGCTTGTAGAGAAAGCCTCTCACTTTACTGTGCATATATGGCTTTAAATATCCATATTTGGCTTTAAACTCTGGAGTCCCCGGCCAGAGCATCGCAAGCACTCACTGGCCAGGAACTCCTGACTTGGGAAAGCCCTTGATGTCACTTTCACTATATGGACAGTGATGTTAGGAGTTTAAAAACCCAGGAATCCATGGCCAGAGCGTCGGCAATGCTCTGGTTAGTGATTACTCTCCTGGAAGGAGACCCTGATGTCTGTCAATTGTTATGGTAGTAGTCGGATATGATCTTTAATAAATTTAAACCATTTTTTTAAGCTTTAAGAACAAGGTTTGACAATGATAAGTTCTACCCATGTGTATCTAATGCTGATATGTATCCATGCTCCTTACTCATTTTAATATTGTGTGATTGAACTTGGTAACTTGGTATGCTTGGCTGACTGTACTGTATGATCAGAAGTAGTAACTAGATGTTTAAGAATCAGATTCAGATAAGTTTTAGTAATGATACTTAGTTCAACAGATAGAGAGGTCCTATAGGGGAGGACCAAGTCAATGTGAGCTTGAAACTCTGAACAAATAAATACCAAGTCAGGCAGAGTAAAAAGTAAATTTAGATTAAAAAGTTACTATTAAAATACAAACCACACAGCTCTTCAAGGTAGAGTTTGAGCAGCTGCATAATATACCCTATTGCTACTTTGACTAAATGTTGAGCAAATAGAAATTTTTCTACCTAAAATGGCAGAAAACACACCATTTTGGAGATGGAAAGGACGGCTAGGGGGGAAATGGAGGAGGCCGTAGTTTTTTAATTACATTTTTTTCCTTGGTGTTTTTTTTTTTTCCATTTGCTAACGATTTAGTCAAAGTAGCTAAAAAGTAAATGTGTTTATAATACATGATATTGTAAAGTAATGTAATGGGAAATTTTGGCGCATGCCCGTTTTGAGTAAAAATTTTAGCTTTTTGAGACATTATGCTGTTTTCGCGTCTTTTCAGCTAGTAAGTCGGGACCAGCGGGAGAGCAGATCTCCTGCATGACATATTTAATTTACACCTGCGGATATTATAGCTGACATCTATGCTAACTGGTGTAGATGTCAGTTTGTGGAGCACTGACAACCCTAATTGCGCCATATTTATTCAGAGCTGTGGGCTTCTTGGAGTATGTTCACATTAAATTTTTTCTTTTCGTCAGAGGTATGCGTCGGGAGAAGTCTCTACGTATACCTTCAATGGAAGGCTGTATAGGCATAGAGTGGGATATATCACCTGAACTCCCCGGGCACAGCGTTACTTTAAGCACTAGGCTCGGAAAGCCCCTGACGTTAGCAACGCTCTGACTGGGGATTCTGCTCCTAGGGAAGCCCCTGACAAGACTGTCCATAAATGGACACTGACGTTAGGAGCGTTAAGATGCCAAAATCCTAGGCCAGAACACTGGCATTGCACTGGCTGGGGATTCCACTCCTGGGGGGAGCCCCTGACGTCACTGTCCATATATGGATTCTGCTCCTGGAGGATCCCTTGATGTTACTGTCTGTACATAGACAATGACATTAAGGGGCTTTGTAATGTGAGAATTCCAAGTCTTAGCGTTGGCAGCGCTGTGGCCGGGAATTACGCTTGTAGAGAAAGCCTCTCACTTTACTGTGCATATATGGCTTTAAATATCCATATTTGGCTTTAAACTCTGGAGTCCCCGGCCAGAGCATCACAAGCACTCACTGGCCGGGAACTCCTGACTTGGGAAAGCCCTTGATGTCACTTTCACTATATGGACAGTGATGTTAGGAGTTTAAAAACCCAGGAATCCATGGCCAGAGCGTCGGCAATGCTCTGGTTAGTGATTACTCTCCTGGAAGGAGCCCCTGATGTCTGTGAATTGTTATGGTAATAGTCGGATATGATCTTTAATAAATTTAAACCATTTTTTTAAGCTTTAAGAACAAGGTTTGACAATGATAAGTTCTACCCATGTGTATCTAATGCTGATATGTATCCATGCTCCTTACTCATTTTAATATTGTGTGATTGATCTTGGTAACTTGCTATGCTTGGCTGACTGTACTGTATGATCAGAAGTAGTAACTAGATGTTTAAGAATCAGATTCAGATAAGTTTTAGTAACGATACTTAGTTCAACAGATAGAGAGGTCCTATAGGGGAGGACCAAGTCAATGTGAGCTTGAAACTCTGAACAAATAAATACCAAGTCAGGCAGAGTAAAAAGTACATTTAGATTAAAAAGTTACTATTAAAATACAAACCACACAGCTCTTCAAGGTAGAGTTTGAGAAGCTGCATAATATACCCTATTGCTACTTTGCCTAAATGGTGAGCAAATATAAATTTTTCTACCTAATATGGCAGAAAGCACACCATTTTGGAGATGGAAAGGACGGCTAGAGGGGAAATGGAGGAGGCCGTAGTTTTTTAATTACATTTTTTTCCTTGGTGGTTTTTTTTTTCCATTTGCTAACGCTTTAGTCAAAGTAGCTCAAAAGTAAATGTCTTTATAATACATGATATTGTAAAGTAATGTAATGGGAAATTTTGGCGCATGCCCGTTTTGAGTAAAAATTTTAGCTTTTTGAGACATTATGCTGTTTTTGCGTCTTTTCAGCTAGTAAGTCGGGACCAGCGGGAGAGCAGATCTCCTGCATGACATATTTAATTTACACCTGCGGATATTATAGCTGACATCTATGCTAACTGGTGTAGATGTCAGTTTGTGCAGCACTGACAACCCAAGTTGCGCCATATTTATCAGAGCTGTGGGCTTCTTGGAGTATGTTCACTTTAAATTTTTTCTTTTCGTCAGAGGTATGCGTTGGGAGAAGTCTCTACGTATACCTCCAACGGAAGGCTGTATAAGGCATAGAGTGGGATATATCACCTGAACTCCCCGGGCACAGCGTTACTTTAAGCACTAGGCTCGGAAAGCCCCTGACGTTAGCAACGCTCTGACTGGGGATTCTGCTCCTAGGGAAGCCCCTGACAAGACTGTCCATAAATGGACACTGACGTTAGGAGCGTTAAGATGCCAAAATCCTAGGCCAGAACACTGGCATTGCACTGGCTGGGGATTCCACTCCTGGAGGGAGCCCCTGACGTCACTGTCCATATATGGATTCTGCTCCTGGAGGATCTCTTGATGTTACTGTCTGTAGATAGACAGTGACATTAGGGGCTTTGTAATGTGAGAATTCCAAGTCTTAGCGTTGGCAGCGCTGTGGCCGGGAATTACGCTTGTAGAGAAAGCCTCTCACTTTACTGTGCATATATGGCTTTAAATATCCATATTTGGCTTTAAACTCTGGAGTCCCCGGCCAGAGCATCACAAGCACTCACTGGCCGGGAACTCCTGACTTGGGAAAGCCCTTGATGTCACTTTCACTATATGGACAGTGATGTTAGGAGTTTAAAAACCCAGGAATCCATGGCCAGAGCGTCGGCAATGCTCTGGTTAGTGATTACTCTCCTGGAAGGAGCCCCTGATGTCTGTCAATTGTTATGGTAGTAGTCGGATATGATCTTTAATAAATTTAAACCATTTTTTTAAGCTTTAAGAACAAGGTTTGACAATGATAAGTTCTACCCATGTGTATCTAATGCTGATATGTATCCATGCTCCTTACTCATTTTAATATTGTGTGATTGATCTTGGTAACTTGCTATGCTTGGCTGACTGTACTGTATGATCAGAAGTAGTAACTAGATGTTTAAGAATCAGATTCAGATAAGTTTTAGTAATGATACTTAGTTCAACAGATAGAGAGGTCCTATAGGGGAGGACCAAGTCAATGTGAGCTTGAAACTCTGAACAAATAAATACCAAGTCAGGCAGAGTAAAAAGTACATTTAGATTAAAAAGTTACTATTAAAATACAAACCACACAGCTCTTCAAGGTAGAGTTTGAGCAGCTGCATAATATACCCTATTGCTACTTTGCCTAAATGGTGAGGAAATATAAATTTTTATACCTAATATGGCAGAAAGCACACCATTTTGGAGATGGAAAGGACGGCTAGAGGGGAAATGGAGGAGGCCGTAGTTTTTTAATTACATTTTTTTCCTTGGTGTTTTTTTTTTTTTCCATTTGCTAACGATTTAGTCAAAGTAGCTCAAAAGTAAATGTCTTTATAATACATTATATTGTAAAGTAATGTAATGGGAAATTTTGGTGCATGCCCGTTTTGAGTAAAAATTTTAGCTTTTTGAGACCATATGCTGTTTTTGCGTCTTTTCAGCTAGTAAGTCGGGACCAGCGGGAGAGCAGATCTCCTGCATGACATATTAAATTTACACCTGCGGATATTATAGCTGACATCTATGCTAACTGGTGTAGATGTCAGTTTGTGCAGCACTGACAACCCAAGTTGCGCCATATTTATCAGAGCTGTGGGCTTCTTGGAGTATGTTCACATTAAATTTTTTCTTTTCGTCAGAGGTATGCGTTGGGAGAAGTCTCTACGTATACCTCCAACGGAAGGCTGTATAGGCATAGAGTGGGATATATCACCTGAACTCCCCTGGCACAGCGTTACTTTAAGCACTAGGCTCGGAAAGCCCCTGACGTTAGCAACGCTCTGACTGGGGATTCTGCTCCTAGGGAAGCCCCTGACAAGACTGTCCATAAATGGACACTGACGTTAGGAGCTTTAAGATGCCAAAATCCTAGGCCAGAACACTGGCATTGCACTGGCTGGGGATTCCACTCCTGGAGGGAGCCCCTGACGTCACTGTCCATATATGGATTCTGCTCCTGGAGGATCCCTTGATGTTACTGTCTGTACATAGACAATGACATTAGGGGCTTTGTAATGTGAGAATTCCAAGTCTTAGCGTTGGCAGCGCTGTGGCCGGGAATTACGCTTGTAGAGAAAACCTCTCACTTTACTGTGCATATATGGCTTTAAATATCCATATTTGGCTTTAAACTCTGGAGTCCCCGGCCAGAGCATCACAAGCACTCACTGGCCGGGAACTCCTGACTTGGGAAAGCCCTTGATGTCACTTTCACTATATGGACAGTGATGTTAGGAGTTTAAAAACCCAGGAATCCATGGCCAGAGCGTCGGCAATGCTCTGGTTAGTGATTACTCTCCTGGAAGGAGCCCCTGATGTCTGTGAATTGTTATGGTAATAGTCGGATATGATCTTTAATAAATTTAAACCATTTTTTTAAGCTTTAAGAACAAGGTTTGACAATGATAAGTTCTACCCATGTGTATCTAATGCTGATATGTATCCATGCTCCTTACTCATTTTAATATTGTGTGATTGATCTTGGTAACTTGCTATGCTTGGCTGACTGTACTGTATGATCAGAAGTAGTAACTAGATGTTTAAGAATCAGATGCAGATAAGTTTTAGTAATGATACTTAGTTCAACAGATAGAGAGGTCCTATAGGGGAGGACCAAGTCAATGTGAGCTTGAAACTCTGAACAAATAAATACCAAGTCAGGCAGAGTAAAAAGTACATTTAGATTAAAAAGTTACTATTAAAATACAAACCACACAGCTCTTCAAGGTAGAGTTTGAGAAGCTGCATAATATACCCTATTGCTACTTTGCCTAAATGGTGAGCAAATATAAATTTTTCTACCTAATATGGCAGAAAGCACACCATTTTGGAGATGGAAAGGACGGCTAGAGGGGAAATGGAGGAGGCCGTAGTTTTTTAATTACATTTTTTTCCTTGGTGGTTTTTTTTTTCCATTTGCTAACGCTTTAGTCAAAGTAGCTCAAAAGTAAATGTCTTTATAATACATGATATTGTAAAGTAATGTAATGGGAAATTTTGGCGCATGCCCGTTTTGAGTAAAAATTTTAGCTTTTTGAGACATTATGCTGTTTTTGCGTCTTTTCAGCTAGTAAGTCGGGACCAGCGGGAGAGCAGATCTCCTGCATGACATATTTAATTTACACCTGCGGATATTATAGCTGACATCTATGCTAACTGGTGTAGATGTCAGTTTGTGCAGCACTGACAACCCAAGTTGCGCCATATTTATCAGAGCTGTGGGCTTCTTGGAGTATGTTCACTTTAAATTTTTTCTTTTCGTCAGAGGTATGCGTTGGGAGAAGTCTCTACGTATACCTCCAACGGAAGGCTGTATAAGGCATAGAGTGGGATATATCACCTGAACTCCCCGGGCACAGCGTTACTTTAAGCACTAGGCTCGGAAAGCCCCTGACGTTAGCAACGCTCTGACTGGGGATTCTGCTCCTAGGGAAGCCCCTGACAAGACTGTCCATAAATGGACACTGACGTTAGGAGCGTTAAGATGCCAAAATCCTAGGCCAGAACACTGGCATTGCACTGGCTGGGGATTCCACTCCTGGAGGGAGCCCCTGACGTCACTGTCCATATATGGATTCTGCTCCTGGAGGATCTCTTGATGTTACTGTCTGTAGATAGACAGTGACATTAGGGGCTTTGTAATGTGAGAATTCCAAGTCTTAGCGTTGGCAGCGCTGTGGCCGGGAATTACGCTTGTAGAGAAAGCCTCTCACTTTACTGTGCATATATGGCTTTAAATATCCATATTTGGCTTTAAACTCTGGAGTCCCCGGCCAGAGCATCACAAGCACTCACTGGCCGGGAACTCCTGACTTGGGAAAGCCCTTGATGTCACTTTCACTATATGGACAGTGATGTTAGGAGTTTAAAAACCCAGGAATCCATGGCCAGAGCGTCGGCAATGCTCTGGTTAGTGATTACTCTCCTGGAAGGAGCCCCTGATGTCTGTCAATTGTTATGGTAGTAGTCGGATATGATCTTTAATAAATTTAAACCATTTTTTTAAGCTTTAAGAACAAGGTTTGACAATGATAAGTTCTACCCATGTGTATCTAATGCTGATATGTATCCATGCTCCTTACTCATTTTAATATTGTGTGATTGATCTTGGTAACTTGCTATGCTTGGCTGACTGTACTGTATGATCAGAAGTAGTAACTAGATGTTTAAGAATCAGATTCAGATAAGTTTTAGTAATGATACTTAGTTCAACAGATAGAGAGGTCCTATAGGGGAGGACCAAGTCAATGTGAGCTTGAAACTCTGAACAAATAAATACCAAGTCAGGCAGAGTAAAAAGTACATTTAGATTAAAAAGTTACTATTAAAATACAAACCACACAGCTCTTCAAGGTAGAGTTTGAGCAGCTGCATAATATACCCTATTGCTACTTTGCCTAAATGGTGAGGAAATATAAATTTTTATACCTAATATGGCAGAAAGCACACCATTTTGGAGATGGAAAGGACGGCTAGAGGGGAAATGGAGGAGGCCGTAGTTTTTTAATTACATTTTTTTCCTTTGTGTTTTTTTTTTTTTCCATTTGCTAACGATTTAGTCAAAGTAGCTCAAAAGTAAATGTCTTTATAATACATTATATTGTAAAGTAATGTAATGGGAAATTTTGGTGCATGCCCGTTTTGAGTAAAAATTTTAGCTTTTTGAGACCATATGCTGTTTTTGCGTCTTTTCAGCTAGTAAGTCGGGACCAGCGGGAGAGCAGATCTCCTGCATGACATATTAAATTTACACCTGCGGATATTATAGCTGACATCTATGCTAACTGGTGTAGATGTCAGTTTGTGCAGCACTGACAACCCAAGTTGCGCCATATTTATCAGAGCTGTGGGCTTCTTGGAGTATGTTCACATTAAATTTTTTCTTTTCGTCAGAGGTATGCGTTGGGAGAAGTCTCTACGTATACCTCCAACGGAAGGCTGTATAGGCATAGAGTGGGATATATCACCTGAACTCCCCTGGCACAGCGTTACTTTAAGCACTAGGCTCGGAAAGCCCCTGACGTTAGCAACGCTCTGACTGGGGATTCTGCTGCTAGGGAAGCCCCTGACAAGACTGTCCATAAATGGACACTGACGTTAGGAGCGTTAAGATGCCAAAATCCTAGGCCAGAACACTGGCATTGCACTGGCTGGGGATTCCACTCCTGGAGGGAGCCCCTGACGTCACTGTCCATATATGGATTCTGCTCCTGGAGGATCCCTTGATGTTACTGTCTGTAGATAGACAGTGACATTAGGGGCTTTGTAATGTGAGAATTCCAAGTCTTAGCGTTGGCAGCGCTGTGGCCGGGAATTACGCTTGTAGAGAAAGCCTCTCACTTTACTGTGCATATATGGCTTTAAATATCCATATTTGGCTTTAAACTCTGGAGTCCCCGGCCAGAGCATCACAAGCACTCACTGGCTGGGAACTCCTGACTTGGGAAAGCCCTTGATGTCACTTTCACTATATGGACAGTGATGTTAGGAGTTTAAAAACCCAGGAATCCATGGCCAGAGCGTCGGCAATGCTCTGGTTAGTGATTACTCTCCTGGAAGGAGCCCCTGATGTCTGTCAATTGTTATGGTAGTAGTCGGATATGATCTTTAATAAATTTAAACCATTTTTTTAAGCTTTAAGAACAAGGTTTGACAATGATAAGTTCTACCCATGTGTATCTAATGCTGATATGTATCCATGCTCCTTACTAATTTTAATATTGTGTGATTGAACTTGGTAACTTGCTATGCTTGGCTGACTGTACTGTATGATCAGAAGTAGTAACTAGATGTTTAAGAATCAGATTCAGATAAGTTTTAGTAATGATACTTAGTTCAACATATAGAGAGGTCCTATAGGGGAGGACCAAGTCAATGTGAGCTTGAAACTCTGAACAAATAAATACCAAGTCAGGCAGAGTAAAAAGTAAATTTAGATTAAAAAGTTACTATTAAAATACAAACCACACAGCTCTTCAAGGTAGAGTTTGAGCAGCTGCATAATATACCCTATTGCTACTTTGCCTAAATGGTGAGGAAATATAAATTTTTATACCTAATATGGCAGAAAGCACACCATTTTGGAGATGGAAAGGACGGCTAGAGGGGAAATGGAGGAGGCCGTAGTTTTTTAATTACATTTTTTTCCCTGGTGTTTTTTTTTTTTTCCATTTGCTAACGATTTAGTCAAAGTAGCTCAAAAGTAAATGTCTTTATAATACATTATATTGTAAAGTAATGTAATGGGAAATTTTGGTGCATGCCCGTTTTGAGTAAAAATTTTAGCTTTTTGAGACCATATGCTGTTTTTGCGTCTTTTCAGCTAGTAAGTCGGGACCAGCGGGAGAGCAGATCTCCTGCATGACATATTAAATTTACACCTGCGGATATTATAGCTGACATCTATGCTAACTGGTGTAGATGTCAGTTTGTGCAGCACTGACAACCCAAGTTGCGCCATATTTAACAGAGCTGTGGGCTTCTTGGAGTATGTTCACATTAAATTTTTTCTTTTCGTCAGAGGTATGCGTTGGGAGAAGTCTCTACGTATACCTCCAACGGAAGGCTGTATAGGCATAGAGTGGGATATATCACCTGAACTCCCCTGGCACAGCGTTACTTTAAGCACTAGGCTCGGAAAGCCCCTGACGTTAGCAACGCTCTGACTGGGGATTCTGCTCCTAGGGAAGCCCCTGACAAGACTGTCCATAAATGGACACTGACGTTAGGAGCTTTAAGATGCCAAAATCCTAGGCCAGAACACTGGCATTGCAGTGGCTGGGGATTCCACTCCTGGAGGGAGCCCCTGACGTCACTGTCCATATATGGATTCTGCTCCTGGAGGATCCCTTGATGTTACTGTCTGTACATAGACAGTGACATTAGGGGCTTTGTAATGTGAGAATTCCAAGTCGGAGCGTTGGCAGCGCTGTGGCCGGGAATTACGCTTGTAGAGAAAGCCTCTCACTTTACTGTGCATATATGGCTTTAAATATCCATATTTGGCTTTAAACTCTGGAGTCCCCGGCCAGAGCATCGCAAGCACTCACTGGCCGGAACTCCTGACTTGGGAAAGCCCTTGATGTCACTTTCACTATATGGACAGTGATGTTAGGAGTTTAAAAACCCAGGAATCCATGGCCAGAGCGTCGGCAATGCTCTGGTTAGTGATTACTCTCCTGGAAGGAGCCCCTGATGTCTGGCAATTGTTATGGTAGTAGTCGGATATGATCTTTAATAAATTTAAACCATTTTTTTAAGCTTTAAGAACAAGGTTTGACAATGATAAGTTCTACCCATGTGTATCTAATGCTGATATGTATCCATGCTCCTTACTCATTTTAATATTGTGTGATTGATCTTGGTAACTTGCTATGCTTGGCTGACTGTACTGTATGATCAGAAGTAGTAACTAGATGTTTAAGAATCAGATTCAGATAAGTTTTAGTAATGATACTTAGTTTAACAGATAGAGAGGTCCTATAGGGGAGGACCAAGTCAATGTGAGCTTGAAACTCTGAACAAATAAATACCAAGTCAGGCAGAGTAAAAAGTACATTTAGATTAAAAAGTTACTATTAAAATACAAACCACACAGCTCTTCAAGGTAGAGTTTGAGAAGCTGCATAATATACCCTATTGCTACTTTGCCTAAATGGTGAGGAAATATAAATTTTTATACCTAATATGGCAGAAAGCACACCATTTTGGAGATGGAAAGGACGGCTAGAGGGGAAATGGAGGAGGCCGTAGTTTTTTAATTACATTTTTTTCCTTGGTGGTTTTTTTTTTCCATTTGCTAACGCTTTAGTCAAAGTAGCTCAAAAGTAAATGTCTTTATAATACATGATATTGTAAAGTAATGCAATGGGAAATTTTGGCGCATGCCCGTTTTGAGTAAAAATTTTAGCTTTTTGAGACATTATGCTGTTTTCGCGTCTTTTCAGCTAGTAAGTCGGGACCAGCGGGAGAGCAGATCTCCTGCATGACATATTTAATTTACACCTGCAGATATTATAGCTGACATCTATGCTAACTGGTGTAGATGTCAGTTTGTGCAGCACTGACAACACAAGTTGCGCCATATTTATTCAGAGCTGTGGGCTTCTTGGAGTATGTTCACATTCAATTTTTTCTTTTCGTCAGAGGTATGCGTTGGGAGAAGTCTCTACGTATACCTCCAACGGAAGGCTGTATAGGCATAGAGTGGGATATATCACCTGAACTCCCCGGGCACAGCGTTACTTTAAGCACTAGGCTCGGAAAGCCCCGGACGTTAGCAACGCTCTGACTGGGGATTCTGCTCCTAGGGAAGCCCCTGACAACACTGTCCATAAATGGACACTGACGTTAGGAGCTTTAAGATGCCAAAATCCTAGGCCAGAACACTGGCATTGCACTGGGTGGGGATTCCACTCCTGGAGGGAGCCCCTGACGTCACTGTCCATATATGGATTCTGCTCCTGGAGGATCCCTTGATGTTACTGTCTGTACATAGACAGTGACATTAGGGGCTTTGTAATGTGAGAATTCCAAGTCGGAGCGTTGGCAGCGCTGTGGCCGGGAATTACGCTTGTAGAGAAAGCCTCTCACTTTACTGTGTATATATGGCTTTAAATATCCCTATTTGGCTTTAAACTCTGGAGTCCCCGGCCAGAGCATCGCAAGCACTCACTGGCCGGGAACTCCTGACTTGGGAAAGCCCTTGATGTCACTTTCACTATATGGACAGTGATGTTAGGAGTTTAAAAACCCAGGAATCCATGGCCAGAGCGTCGGCAATGCTCTGGTTAGTGATTACTCTCCTGGAAGGAGCCCCTGATGTCTGTCAATTGTTATGGTAGTAGTCGGATATGATCTTTAATAAATTTAAACCATTTTTTTAAGCTTTAAGAACAAGGTTTGACAATGATAAGTTCTACCCATGTGTATCTAATGCTGATATGTATCCATGCTCCTTACTCATTTTAATATTGTGTGATTGAACTTGGTAACTTGGTATGCTTGGCTGACTGTACTGTATGATCAGAAGTAGTAACTAGATGTTTAAGAATCAGATTCAGATAAGTTTTAGTAATGATACTTAGTTCAACAGATAGAGAGGTCCTATAGGGGAGGACTAAGTCAATGTGAGCTTGAAACTCTGAACAAATAAATACCAAGTCAGGCAGAGTAAAAAGTACATTTAGATTAAAAAGTTACTATTAAAATACAAACCACACAGCTCTTCAAGGTAGAGTTTGAGAAGCTGCATAATATACCCGCCTGCTACTTTGCATAAATGGTGAGCAAATAGAAATTTTTCTACCTAAAATGGCAGAAAACACACCATTTTGGAGATGGAAAGGACGGCTAGAGGGGAAATGGAGGAGGCCGTAGTTTTTTAATTACATTTTTTTTCCTTGGTGTTTTTTTTTTCCATTTGCTAACGATTTAGTCAAAGTAGCTCAAAAGTAAATGTCTTTATAATACATGATATTGTAAAGTAATGTAATGGGAAATTTTGGCGCATGCCTGTTTTGAGTAAAAATTTTAGCTTTTTGAGACATTATTCTGTTTTTGCGTCTTTTCAGCTAGTAAGTCGGGACCAGCGGGAGAGCAGATCTCCTGCATGACATATTTAATTTACACCTGCGGATATTATAGCTGACATCTATGCTAACTGGTGTAGATGTCAGTTTGTGCAGCACTGACAACCCAAGTTGCGCCATATTTATTCAGAGCTGTGGGCTTCTTGGAGTATGTTCACATTAAATTTTTTCTATTCGTCAGAGGTATGCGTTGTGAGAAGTCTCTACGTATACCTCTAACGGAAGGCTGTATAGGCATAGAGTGGGATATATCACCTGAACTCCCCGGGCACAGCGTTACTTTAAGCACTAGGCTCGGAAAGCCCCGGACGTTAGCAACGCTCTGACTGGGGATTCTGCTCCTAGGGAAGCCCCTGACAACACTGTCCATAAATGGACACTGACGTTAGGAGCTTTAAGATGCCAAAATCCTAGGCCAGAACACTGGCATTGCACTGGCTGGGTGTTCCACTCCTGGAGGGAGCCCCTGACGTCATTGTCCATATATGGATTCTGCTCCTGGAGTATCCCCTGATGTTACTGTCTGTACATAGACAGTGACATTAGGGGCTTTGTAATGTGAGAATTCCAAGTCGGAGCGTTGGCAGCGCTGTGGCCGAGAATTACGCTTGTAGAGAAAGCCTCTCACTTTACTGTGCATATATGGCTTTAAATATCCCTATTTGGCTTTAAACTCTGGAGTCCCCGGCCAGAGCATCGCAACCACTCACTGGCCGGGAACTCCTGACTTGGGAAAGCCCTTGATGTCACTTTCACTATATGGACAGTGATGTTAGGAGTTTAAAAACCCAGGAATCCATGGCCAGAGCGTCGGCAATGCTCTGGTTAGTGATTACTCTCCTGGAAGGAGCCCCTGATGTCTGTCAATTGTTATGGTAGTAGTCGGATATGATCTTTAATAAATTGAAACCATTTTATTAAGCTTTAAGAACAAGGTTTGACAATGATAAGTTCTACCCATGTGTATCTAATGCTGATATGTATCCATGCTCCTTACTCATTTTAATATTGTGTGATTGAACTTGGTAACTTGGTATGCTTGGCTGACTGTACTGTATGATCAGAAGTAGTAACTAGATGTTTAAGAATCAGATTCAGATAAGTTTTAGTAATGATACTTAGTTCAACAGATAGAGAGGTCCTATAGGGGAGGTCCAAGTCAATGTGAGCTTGAAACTCTGAACAAATAAATACCAAGTCAGGCAGAGTAAAAAGTACATTTAGATTAAAAAGTTACTATTAAAATACAAACCACACAGCTCTTCAAGGTAGAGTTTGAGAAGCTGCATAATATACCCTCCTGCTACTTTGCCTAAATGGTGAGCAAATAGAAATTTTTCTACCTAAATTGGCAGAAAACACACCATTTTGGAGATGGAAAGGACGGCTAGAGGGGAAATGGAGGAGGCCGTAGTTTTTTAATTAAATTTTTTTCCTTGGTGTTTTTTTTTTCCCATTTGCTAACGATTTAGTCAAAGTAGTTCAAAAGTAAATGTCTTTATAATACATGATATTGTAAAGTAATGTAATGGGAAATTTTGGTGCATGCCCGTTTTGAGTAAAAATTTTAGCTTTTTGAGACATTATTCTGTTTTCGCGTCTTTTCAGCTAGTAAGTCGGGACCAGCGGGAGAGCAGATCTCCTGCATGACATATTTAATTTACACCTGCGGATATTATAGCTGACATCTATGCTAACTGGTGTAGATGTCAGTTTGTGCAGCACTGACAACCCAAGTTGCGCCATATTTATTCAGAGCTGTGGGCTGCTTGGAGTATGTTCACATTCAATTTTTTCTTTTCATCAGAGGTATGCGTTGGAAGAAGTCTCTACGTATACCTCCAACGGAAGGCTGTATAGGCATAGAGTGGGATATATCACCTGAACTCCCCGGGCACAGCGTTACTTTAAGCACTAGGCTCGGAAAGCCCCGGACGTTAGCAACGCTCTGACTGGGGATTCTGCTCCTAGGGAAGCCCCTGACAACACTGTCCATAAATGGACACTGACGTTAGGAGCTTTAAGATGCCAAAATCCTAGGCCAGAACACTGGCATTGCACTGGGTGGGGATTCCACTCCTGGAGGGAGCCCCTGACGTCACTGTCCATATATGGATTCTGCTCCTGGAGGATCCCTTGATGTTACTGTCTGTACATAGACAGTGACATTAGGGGCTTTGTAATGTGAGAATTCCAAGTCGGAGCGTTGGCAGCGCTGTGGCCGGGAATTACGCTTGTAGAGAAAGCCTCTCACTTTACTGTGCATATATGGCTTTAAATATCCATATTTGGCTTTAAACTCTGGAGTCCCCGGCCAGAGCATCGCAAGCACTCACTGGCCGGGAACTCCTGACAAGGGAAAGCCCTTGATGTCACTTTCACTATATGGACAGTGATGTTAGGAGTTTAAAAACCCAGGAATCCATGGCCAGAGCGTCGGCAATGCTCTGGTTAGTGATTACTCTCCTGGAAGGAGCCCCTGATGTCTGTCAATTGTTATGGTAGTAGTCGGATATGATCTTTAATAAATTTAAACCATTTTTTTAAGCTTTAAGAACAAGGTTTGACAATGATAAGTTCTACCCATGTGTATCTAATGCTGATAAGTATCCATGCTCCTTACTCATTTTAATATTGTGTGATTGAACTTGGTAACTTGGTATGCTTGGCTGACTGTACTGTATGATCAGAAGTAGTAACTAGATGTTTAAGAATCAGATTCAGATAAGTTTTAGTAATGATACTTAGTTCAACAGATAGAGAGGTCCTATAGGGGAGGACTAAGTCAATGTGAGCTTGAAACTCTGAACAAATAAATACCAAGTCAGGCAGAGTAAAAAGTACATTTAGATTAAAAAGTTACTATTAAAATACAAACCACACAGCTCTTCAAGGTAGAGTTTGAGAAGCTGCATAATATACCCTCCTGCTACTTTGCCTAAATGGTGAGCAAATAGAAATTTTTCTACCTAAAATGGCAGAAAGCACACCATTTTGGAGATGGAAAGGACGGCTAGAGGGGAAATGGAGGAGGCCGTAGTTTTTTAATTACATTTTTTTTCCTTGGTGTTTTTTTTTTCCATTTGCTAACGATTTAGTCAAAGTAGCTCAAAAGTAAATGTCTTTATAATACATGATATTGTAAAGTAATGTAATGGGAAATTTTGGCGCTTTTCCGTTTTGAGTAAAAATTTTAGCTTTTTGAGACATTATGCTGTTTTCGCGTCTTTTCAGCTAGTAAGTCGGGACCAGCGGGAGAGCAGATCTCCTGCATGACATATTTAATTTACACCTGCGGATATTATAGCTGACATCTATGCTAACTGGTGTAGATGTCAGTTTGTGCAGCACTGACAACCCAAGTTGCGCCATATTTATTCAGAGCTTTGGGCTTCTTGGAGTATGTTCACATTCAATTTTTTCTTTTCGTCAGAGGTATGCGTTTGGAGAAGTCTCTACGTATACCTCCAACGGAAGGCTGTATAGGCATAGAGAGTGATATATCACCTGAACTCCCCGGGCACAGCGTTACTTTAAGCACTAGGCTCGGAAAGCCCCTGACGTTAGCAACGCTCTGACTGGGGATTCTGCTCCTAGGGAAGCCCCTGACAACACTGTCCATAAATGGACACTGACGTTAGGAGCTTTAAGATGCCAAAATCCTAGGCCAGAACACTGGCATTGCACTGGCTGGGGATTCCACTCCTGGAGGGAGCCCCTGACGTCACTGTCCATATATGGATTCTGCTCCTGGAGGATCCCTTGATGTTACTGTCTGTACATAGACAGTGACATTAGGGGCTTTGTAATGTGAGAATTCCAAGTCGGAGCGTTGGCAGCGCTGTGGCCGGGAATTACGCTTGTAGAGAAAGCCTCTCACTTTACTGTGCATATATGGCTTTAAATATCCCTATTTGGCTTTAAACTCTGGAGTCCCCGGCCAGAGCATCGCAAGCACTCACTGGCTGGGAACTCCTGACTTGGGAAAGCCCTTGATGTCACTTTCACTATATGGACAGTGATGTTAGGAGTTTAAAAACCCAGGAATCCATGGCCAGAGCGTCGGCAATGCTCTGGTTAGTGATTACTCTCCTGGAAGGAGCCCCTGATGTCTGTCAATTGTTATGGTAGTAGTCGGATATGATCTTTAATAAATTGAAACCATTTTATTAAGCTTTAAGAACAAGGTTTGACAATGATAAGTTCTACCCATGTGTATCTAATGCTGATATGTATCCATGCTCCTTACTCATTTTAATATTGTGTGATTGAACTTGGTAACTTGGTATGCTTGGCTGACTGTACTGTATGATCAGAAGTAGTAACTAGATGTTTAAGAATCAGATTCAGATAAGTTTTAGTAATGATACTTAGTTCAACAGATAGAGAGGTCCTATAGGGGAGGACCAAGTCAATGTGAGCTTGAAACTCTGAACAAATAAATACCAAGTCAGGCAGAGTAAAAAGTAAATTTAGATTAAAAAGTTACTATTAAAATACAAACCACACAGCTCTTCAAGGTAGAGTTTGAGAAGCTGCATAATATACCCTCCTGCTACTTTGCCTAAATGGTGAGCAAATAGAAATTTATCTACCTAAATTGGCAGAAAACACACCATTTTGGAGATGGAAAGGATGGCTAGAGGGGAAATGGAGGAGGCCGTAGTTTTTTAATTACATTTTTTTCCTTGGTGTTTTTTTTTTTTCCATTTGCTAACGATTTAGTCAAAGTAGCTCAAAAGTAAATGTCTTTATAATACATGATATTGTAAAGTAATGTAATGGGAAATTTTGGCGCATGCCCGTTTTGAGTAAAAATTTTAGCTTTTTGAGACATTATTCTGTTTTCGCGTCTTTTCAGCTAGTAAGTCGGGACCAGCGGGAGAGCAGATCTCCTGCATGACATATTTAATTTACACCTGCGGATATTATAGCTGACATCTATGCTAACTGGTGTAGATGTCAGTTTGTGCAGCACTGACAACCCAAGTTGCGCCATATTTATTCAGAGCTTTGTGCTTCTTGGAGTATGTTCACATTCAATTTTTTCTTTTCGTCAGAGGTATGCGTTGGGAGAAGTCTCTACGTATACCTCCAACGGAAGGCTGTATAGGCATAGAGTGTGATATATCACCTGAACTCCCCGGGCACAGCGTTACTTTAAGCACTAGGCTCGGAAAGCCCCTGACGTTAGCAACGCTCTGACTGGGGATTCTGCTCCTAGGGAAGCCCCTGACAACACTGTCCATAAATGGACACTGACGTTAGGAGCTTTAAGATGCCAAAATCCTAGGCCAGAACACTGGCATTGCACTGGCTGGGGATTCCACTCCTGGAGGGAGCCCCTGACGTCACTGTCCATATATGGATTCTGCTCCTGGAGGATCCCTTGATGTTACTGTCTGTACATAGACAGTGACATTAGGGGCTTTGTAATGTGAGAATTCCAAGTCGGAGCGTTGGCAGCGCTGTGGCCGGGAATTACGCTTGTAGAGAAAGCCTCTCACTTTACTGTGCATATATGGCTTTAAATATCCATATTTGGCTTTAAACTCTGGAGTCCCCGGCCAGAGCATCGCAAGCACTCACTGGCCGAGAACTCCTGACTTGGGAAAGCCCTTGATGTCACTTTCACTATATGGACAGTGATGTTAGGAGTTTAAAAACCCAGGAATCCATGGCCAGAGCGTCGGCAATGCTCTGGTTAGTGATTACTCTCCTGGAAGGAGCCCCTGATGTCTGTCAATTGTTATGGTAGTAGTCGGATATGATCTTTAATAAATTTAAACCATTTTTTTAAGCTTTAAGAACAAGGTTTGACAATGATAAGTTCTACCCATGTGTATCTAATGCTGATATGTATCCATGCTCCTTACTCATTTTAATATTGTGTGATTGAACTTGGTAACTTGGTATGCTTGGCTGACTGTACTGTATGATCAGAAGTAGTAACTAGATGTTTAAGAATCTGATTCACATAAGTTTTAGTAATGATACTTAGTTCAACAGATAGAGAGGTCCTATAGGGGAGGACCAAGTCAATGTGAGCTTGAAACTCTGAACAAATAAATACCAAGTCAGGCAGAGTAAAAAGTAAATTTAGATTAAAAAGTTACTATTAAAATACAAACCACACAGCTCTTCAAGGTAGAGTTTGAGAAGCTGCATAATATACCCTCCTGCTACTTTGCCTAAATGGTGAGCAAATAGAAATTTTTCTACCTAAAATGGCAGAAAACACACCATTTTGGAGATGGAAAGGACGGCTAGAGGGGAAATGGAGGAGGCCGTAGTTTTTTAATGACATTTTTTTCCTTGGTGTTTTTTTTTCCCATTTGCTAACGATTTAGTCAAAGTAGCTCAAAAGTAAATGTCTTTATAATACATGATATTGTAAAGTAATGTAATGGGAAATTTTGGCGCATGCCCGTTTTGAGTAAAAATTTTAGCTTTTTGAGACATTATTCTGTTTTCGCGTCTTTTCAGCTAGTAAGTCGGGACCAGCGGGAGAGCAGATCTCCTGCATGACATATTTAATTTACACCTGCGGATATTATAGCTGACATCTATGCTAACTGGTGTAGATGTCAGTTTGTGCAGCACTGACAACCCAAGTTGCGCCATATTTATTCAGAGCTGTGGGCTTCTTGGAGTATGTTCACATTCAATTTTTTCTTTTCGTCAGAGGTATGCGTTGGGAGAAGTCTCTACGTATACCTCCAACGGAAGGCTGTATAGGCATAGAGTGGGATATATCACCTGAACACCCCGGGCACAGCGTTACTTTAAGCACTAGGCTCGGAAAGCCCCGGACGTTAGCAACGCTCTGACTGGGGATTCTGCTCCTAGGGAAGCCCCTGACAACACTGTCCATAAATGGACACTGACTTTAGGAGCTTTAAGATGCCAAAATCCTAGGCCAGAACACTGGCATTGCACTGGGTGGGGATTCCACTCCTGGAGGGAGCCCCTGACGTCACTGTCCATATATGGATTCTGCTCCTGGAGGATCCCTTGATGTTACTGTCTGTACATAGACAGTGACATTAGGGGCTTTGTAATGTGAGAATTCCAAGTCGGAGCGTTGGCAGCGCTGTGGCCGAGAATTACGCTTGTAGAGAAAGCCTCTCACTTTACTGTGTATATATGGCTTTAAATATCCCTATTTGGCTTTAAACTCTGGAGTCCCCGGCCAGAGCATCGCAAGCACTCACTGGCCGGGAACTCCTGACTTGGGAAAGCCCTTGATGTCACTTTCACTATATGGACAGTGATGTTAGGAGTTTAAAAACCCAGGAATCCATGGCCAGAGCGTCGGCAATGCTCTGGTTAGTGATTACTCTCCTGGAAGGAGCCCCTGATGTCTGTCAATTGTTATGGTAGTAGTCGGATATGATCTTTAATAAATTGAAACTATTTTTTTAAGCTTTAAGAACAAGGTTTGACAATGATAAGTTCTACCCATGTGTATCTAATGCTGATATGTATCCATGCTCCTTACTCATTTTAATATTGTGTGATTGAACTTGGTAACTTGGTATGCTTGGCTGACTGTACTGTATGATCAGAAATAGTAACTAGATGTTTAAGAATCAGATTCAGATAAGTTTTAGTAATGATACTTAGTTCAACAGATAGAGAGGTCCTATAGGGGAGGACCAAGTCAATGTGAGCTTGAAACTCTGAACAAATAAATACCAAGTCAGGCAGAGTAAAAAGTACATTTAGACTAAAAAGTTACTATTAAAATACAAACCACACAGCTCTTCAAGGTAGAGTTTGAGAAGCTGCATAATATACCCTCCTGCTACTTTGCCTAAATGGTGAGCAAATATAAATTTTTCTACCTAAATTGGCAGAAAACACACCATTTTGGAGATGGAAAGGACGGCTAGAGGGGAAATGGAGGAGGCCGTAGTTTTTTAATTACATTTTTTTCCTTGGTGTTTTTTTTTTCCATTTGCTAACGATTTAGTCAAAGTAGCTCAAAAGTAAATGTCTTTATAATACATGATATTGTAAAGTAATGTAATGGGAAATTTTGGCGCTTTTCCGTTTTGAGTAAAAATTTTAGCTTTTTGAGACATTATGCTGTTTTCGCGTCTTTTCAGCTAGTAAGTCGGGACCAGCGGGAGAGCAGATCTCCTGCATGACATATTTAATTTACACCTGCGGATATTATAGCTGACATCTATGCTAACTGGTGTAGATGTCAGTTTGTGCAGCACTGACAACCCAAGTTGCGCCATATTTATTCAGAGCTTTGGGCTTCTTGGAGTATGTTCACATTCAATTTTTTCTTTTCGTCAGAGGTATGCGTTTGGAGAAGTCTCTACGTATACCTCCAACGGAAGGCTGTATAGGCATAGAGAGTGATATATCACCTGAACTCCCCGGGCACAGCGTTACTTTAAGCACTAGGCTCGGAAAGCCCCTGACGTTAGCAACGCTCTGACTGGGGATTCTGCTCCTAGGGAAGCCCCTGACAACACTGTCCATAAATGGACACTGACGTTAGGAGCTTTAAGATGCCAAAATCCTAGGCCAGAACACTGGCATTGCACTGGCTGGGGATTCCACTCCTGGAGGGAGCCCCTGACGTCACTGTCCATATATGGATTCTGCTCCTGGAGGATCCCTTGATGTTACTGTCTGTACATAGACAGTGACATTAGGGGCTTTGTAATGTCAGAATTCCAAGTCGGAGCGTTGGCAGCGCTGTGGCCGGGAATTACGCTTGTAGAGAAAGCCTCTCACTTTACTGTGCATATATGGCTTTAAATATCCATATTTGGCTTTAAACTCTGGAGTCCCCGGCCAGAGCATCGCAAGCACTCACTGGCCGGGAACTCCTGACTTGGGAAAGCCCTTGATGTCACTTTCACTATATGGACAGTGATGTTAGGAGTTTAAAAACCCAGGAATCCATGGCCAGAGCGTCGGCAATGCTCTGGTTAGTGATTACTCTCCTGGAAGGAGCCCCTGATGTCTGTCAATTGTTATGGTAGTAGTCGGATATGATCTTTAATAAATTGAAACCATTTTTTTAAGCTTTAAGAACAAGGTTTGACAATGATAAGTTCTACCCATGTGTATCTAATGCTGATATGTATCCATGCTCCTTACTCATTTTAATATTGTGTGATTGAACTTGGTAACTTGGTATGCTTGGCTGACTGTACTGTATGATCAGAAGTAGTAACTAGATGTTTAAGAATCAGATTCAGATAAGTTTTAGTAATGATACTTAGTTCAACAGATAGAGAGGTCCTATAGGGGAGGACCAAGTCAATGTGAGCTTGAAACTCTGAACAAATAAATACCAAGTCAGGCAGAGTAAAAAGTAAATTTAGACTAAAAAGTTACTATTAAAATACAAACCACACAGCTCTTCAAGGTAGAGTTTGAGAAGCTGCATAATATACCCTCCTGCTACTTTGCCTAAATGGTGAGCAAATATAAATTTTTCTACTTAAATTGGCAGAAAACACACCATTTTGGAGATGGAAAGGATGGCTAGAGGGGAAATGGAGGAGGCCGTAGTTTTTTAATTAAATTTTTTTCCTTGGTGTTTTTTTTTTCCATTTGCTAACGATTTAGTCAAAGTAGCTCAAAAGTAAATGTCTTTATAATACATGATATTGTAAAGTAATGTAATGGGAAATTTTGGCGCATGCCCGTTTTGAGTAAAAATTTTAGCTTTTTGAGACATTATTCTGTTTTCACGTCTTTTCAGCTAGTAAGTCGGGACCAGCGGGAGAGCAGATCTCCTGCATGACATATTTAATTTACACCTGCGGATATTATAGCTGACATCTATGCTAACTGGTGTAGATGTCAGTTTGTGCAGCACTGACAACCCAAGTTGCGCCATATTTATTCAGAGCTTTGTGCTTCTTGGAGTATGTTCACATTCAATTTTTTCTTTTCGTCAGAGGTATGCGTTGGGAGAAGTCTCTACGTATACCTCCAACGGAAGGCTGTATAGGCATAGAGTGGGATATATCACCTGAACTCCCCTGGCACAGCTTAACTTTAAGCACTGGGCTCGGAAAGCCCCTGACGTTAGCAACGCTCTGACTGGGGATTCTGCTCCTAGGGAAGCCCCTGACAACACTGTCCATAAATGGACACTGACGTTAGGAGCTTTAAGATGCCAAAATCCTAGGCCAGAACACTGGCATTGCACTGGCTGGGGATTCCACTCCTGGAGGGAGCCCCTGACGTCACTGTCCATATATGGATTCTGCTCCTGGAGGATCCCTTGATGTTACTGTCTGTACATAGACAGTGACATTAGGGGCTTTGTAATGTGAGAATTCCAAGTCTTAGCGTTGGCAGCGCTGTGGCCGGGAATTACGCTTGTAGAGAAAGCCTCTCACTTTACTGTGCATATATGGCTTTAAATATCCATATTTGGCTTTAAACTCTGGAGTCCCCGGCCAGAGCATCACAAGCACTCACTGGCCGGGAACTCCTGACTTGGGAAAGCCCTTGATGTCACTTTCACTATATGAACAGTGATGTTAGGAGTTTAAAAACCCAGGAATCCATGGCCAGAGCGTCGGCAATGCTCTGGTTAGTGACTACTCTCCTGGAAGGAGCCCCTGATGTCTGTCAATTGTTATGGTAGTAGTCGGATATGATCTTTAATAAATTGAAACCATTTTTTTAAGCTTTAAGAACAAGGTTTGACAATGATAAGTTCTACCCATGTGTATCTAATGCTGATATGTATCCATGCTCCTTACTCATTTTAATATTGTGTGATTGAACTTGGTAACTTGGTATGCTTGGCTGACTGTACTGTATGATCAGAAGTAGTAACTAGATGTTTAAGAATCAGATTCAGATAAGTTTTAGTAATGATACTTAGTTCAACAGATAGAGAGGTCCTATAGGGGAGGACCAAGTCAATGTGAGCTTGAAACTCTGAACAAATAAATACCAAGTCAGGCAGAGTAAAAAGTAAATTTAGATTACAAAGTTACTATTAAAATACAAACCACACAGCTCTTCAAGGTAGAGTTTGAGAAGCTGCATAATATACCCTCCTGCTACTTTGCCTAAATGGTGAGCAAATAGAAATTTTTCTACCTAAAATGGCAGAAAACACACCATTTTGGAGATGGAAAGGACGGCTAGAGGGGAAATGGAGGAGGCCGTAGTTTTTTAATTACATTTTTTTCCTTGGTGTTTTTTTTTTCCATTTGCTAACGATTTAGTCAAAGTAGCTCAAAAGTAAATGTCTTTATAATACATGATATTGTAAAGTAATGTAATGGGAAATTTTGGCGCATGCCCGTTTTGAGTAAAAATTTTAGCTTTTTGAGACATTATGCTGTTTTTGCGTCTTTTCAGCTAGTAAGTCGGGACCAGCGGGAGAGCAGATCTCCTGCATGACATATTTAATTTACACCTGCGCATATTATAGCTGACTTCTATGCTAACTGGTGTAGATGTCAGTTTGTGCAGCACTGACAACCCAAGTTGCGCCATATTTATTCAGAGCTGTGGGCTTCTTGGAGTATGTTCACATTCAATTTTTTTCTTTTCGTCAGACTTATGCGTTGGGAGAAGTCTCTACGTATACCTCCAACGGAAGGCTGTATAGGCATAGAGTGGGATATATCACCTGAACTCCCCGGGCACAGCGTTACTTTAAGCACTAGGCTCGGAAAGCCCCTGACGTTAGCAACGCTCTGACTGGGGATTCTGCTCCTAGGGAAGCCCCTGACAACACTGTCCATAAATGGACACTGACGTTAGGAGCTTTAAGATGCCAAAATCCTAGGCCAGAACACTGGCATTGCACTGGCTGGGGATTCCACTCCTGGAGGGAGCCCCTGACGTCAATGTCCATATATGGATTCTGCTCCTGGAGGATCCCTTGATGTTACTGTCTGTACATAGACAATGACATTAGGGGCTTTGTAATGTGAGAATTCCAAGTCGGAGCGTTGGCAGCGCTGTGGCCGGGAATTACGCTTGTAGAGAAAGCCTCTCACTTTACTGTGCATATATGGCTTTAAATATCCATATTTGGCTTTAAACTCTGGAGTCCCCGGCCAGAGCATCGCAAGCACTCACTGGCCGGGAACTCCTGACTTGGGAAAGCCCTTGATGTCACTTTCACTATATGGACAGTGATGTTAGGAGTTTAAAAACCCAGGAATCCATGGCCAGAGCGTCGGCAATGCTCTTGTTAGTGATTACTCTACTGGAAGGAGCCCCTGATGTCTGTCAATTGTTATGGTAGTAGTCGGATATGATCTTTAATAAATGTAAACCATTTTTTTAAGCTTTAAGAACAAGGTTTGACAATGATAAGTTCTACCCATGTGTATCTAATGCTGATATGTATCCATGCTCCTTACTCATTTTAATATTGTGTGATTGAACTTGGTAACTTGGTATGCTTGGCTGACTGTACTGTATGATCAGAAGTAGTAACTAGATGTTTAAGAATCAGATTCACATAAGTTTTAGTAATGATACTTAGTTCAACAGATAGAGAGGTCCTATAGGGGAGGACCAAGTCAATGTGAGCTTGAAACTCTGAACAAATAAATACCAATTCAGGCAGAGTAAAAAGTTAATTTAGATTAAAAAGTTACTATTAAAATACAAACCACACAGCTCTTCAAGGTAGAGTTTGAGAAGCTGCATAATATACCCTCCTGCTACTTTGCCTAAATGGTTAGCAAATAGAAATTTTTCTACCTAAAATGGCAGAAAACTTACCATTTTGGAGATGGAAAGGACGGCTAGAGGGGAAATGGAGGAGGCCGTAGTTTTTTAATTACATTTTTTTCCTTGGTGTTTTTTTTTTCCATTTGCTAACGATTTAGTCAAAGTATCTCAAAAGTAAATGTCTTTATAATACATGATATTGTAAAGTAATGTAATGGGAAATTTTGGCGCATGCCCGTTTTGAGTAAAAATTTTAGCTTTTTGAGACATTATGCTGTTTTCGCGTCTTTTCATCTAGTAGGTCGGGACCAGCGGGAGAGCAGATCTCCTGCATGACATATTTAATTTACACCTGCGGATATTATAGCTGACATCTATGCTAACTGGTGTAGATGTCAGTTTGTGCAGCACTGACAACCCAAGTTGCGCCATATTTATTCAGAGCTGTGGGCTTCTTGGAGTATGTTCACATTCAATTTTTTCTTTTCGTCAGAGGTATGCGTTGGGAGAAGTCTCTACGTATACCTCCAATGGAAGGCTGTATAGGCATAGAGTGGGATATATCACCTGAACTCCCCGGGCACAGCGTTACTTTGAGCACTAGGCTCGGAAAGCCCCTGACGTTAGCCACGCTCTGACTGGGGATTCTGCTCCTAGGGAAGCCCCTGACAACACTGTCCATAAATGGACACTGACGTTAGGAGCTTTAAGATGCCAAAATCCTAGGCCAGAACACTGGCATTGCACTGGCTGGGGATTCCACTCCTGGAGGGAGCCCCTGACGTCACTGTCCATATATGGATTCTGCTCCTGGAGGATCCCTTGATGTTACTGTCTGTACATAGACAGTGACATTAGGGGCTTTGTAATGTGAGAATTCCAAGTCGGAGCGTTGGCAGCGCTGTGGCCGGGAATTACGCTTGTAGAGAAAGCCTCTCACTTTACTGTGCATATATGGCTTTAAATATCCATATTTGGCTTTAAACTCTGGAGTCCCCGGCCAGAGCATCACAAGCACTCACTGGCCGGGAACTCCTGACTTGGGAAAGCCCTTGATGTCACTTTCACTATATGGACAGTGATGTTAGGAGTTTAAAAACCCAGGAATACATGGCCAGAGCGTCGGCAATGCTCTGGTTAGTGATTAATCTCCTGGAAGGAGCCCCTGATGTCTGTCAATTGTTATGGTAGTAGTCGGATATGATCTTTAATAAATTTAAACCATTTTTTTAAGCTTTAAGAACAAGGTTTGACAATGATAAGTTCTACCCATGTGTATCTAATGCTGATATGTATCCATGCTCCTTACTCATTTTAATATTGTGTGATTGAACTTGGTAACTTGGTATGCTTGGCTGACTGTACTGTATGATCAGAAGTAGTAACTAGATGTTTAAGAATCAGATTCAGATAAGTTTTAGTAATGATACTTAGTTCAACAGATAGAGAGGTCCTATAGGGGAGGACCAAGTCAATGTGAGCTTGAAACTCTGAACAAATAAATACCAAGTCAGCCAGAGTAAAAAGTAAATTTAGATTAAAAAGTCACTATTAAAATACAAACCACACAGCTCTTCAAGGTAGAGTTTGAGAAGCTGCATAATATACCCTCCTGCTACTTTGCCTAAATGGTGAGCAAATAGAAATTTTTCTACCTAAAATGGCAGAAAACACACCATTTTGGAGATGGAAAGGACGGCTAGAGGGGAAATGGAGGAGGCCGTAGTTTTTTAATTACATTTTTTTACTTGGTGTTTTTTTTTTTCCATTTGCTAACGATTTAGTCAAAGTAGCTCAAAAGTAAATGTCTTTATAATACATGATATTGTAAAGTAATGTAATGGGAAATTTTGGCGCATGCCCGTTTTGAGTAAAAATTGTAGCTTTTTGAGACATTATGCTGTTTTCGCGTCTTTTCAGCTAGTAAGTCGGGACCAGCGGGAGAGCAGATCTCCTGCATGACATATTTAATTTACACCTGCGCATATTATAGCTGACTTCTATGCTAACTGGTGTAGATGTCAGTTTGTGCAGCACTGACAACCCAAGTTGCGCCATATTTATTCAGAGCTGTGGGCTTCTTGGAGTATGTTCACATTCAATTTTTTCTTTTCGTCAGAGGTATGCGTTGGGAGAAGTCTCTACGTATACCTCCAACGGAAGGCTGTATAGGCATAGAGTGGGATATATCACCTGGACTCCCCGGGCACAGCGTTACTTTAAGCACTAGGCTGGGAAAGCCCCTGACGTTAGCAACACTCTGACTGGGGATTCTGCTCCTAGGGAAGCCCCTGACAACACTGTCCATAAATGGACACTGACGTTAGGAGCTTTAAGATGCCAAAATCCTAGTCCAGAACACTGGCATTGCACTGGCTGGGGATTCCACTCCCGGAGCGAGCCCCTGACGTCGCTGTCCATATATGGATTCTGCTCCTGGAGGATCCCTTGATGTTACTGTCTGTACATAGACAATGACATTAGGGGCT
Organism: Rhinoderma darwinii; assembly: GCF_050947455.1. Classification (NCBI taxonomy): domain Eukaryota; kingdom Metazoa; phylum Chordata; class Amphibia; order Anura; family Rhinodermatidae; genus Rhinoderma; species Rhinoderma darwinii. The sequence continues at coordinate 1,599 of NW_027461951.1, read as the reverse complement.
TTGTAATGTGAGAATTTCAAGTCGGAGCGTTGGCAGCGCTGTGGCCGGGAATTACGCTTGTAGAGAAAGCCTCTCACTTTACTGTGCATATATGGCTTTAAATATCCATATTTGGCTTTAAACTCTGGAGTCCCCGGCCAGAGCATCGCAAGCACTCACTGGCCGGGAACTCCTGACTTGGGAAAGCCCTTGATGTCACTTTCACTATATGGACAGTGATGTTAGGAGTTTAAAAACCCAGGAATCCATGGCCAGAGCGTCGGCAATGCTCTCGTTAATGATTACTCTCCTGGAAGGAGCCCCTGATATCTGTCAATTGTTATGGTAGTAGTCGGATATGATCTTTAATAAATTTAAACAATTTTTTTAAGCTTTAAGAACAAGGTTTGACAATGATAAGTTCTACCCATGTGTATCTAATGCTGATATATATCCATGCTCCTTACTCATTTTAATATTGTGTGATTGAACTTGGTAACTTGCTATGCTTGGCTGACTGTACTGTATGATCAGAAGTAGTAACTAGATGTTTAAGAATCAGATTCAGATAAGTTTTAGTAATGCTACTTAGTTCAACAGATAGAGAGGTCCTATAGGGGAGGACCAAGTCAATGTGAGCTTGAAACTCTGAACAAATAAATACCAAGTCAGGCAGAGTAAAAAGTAAATTTAGATTAAAAAGTTACTATTAAAATACATACCACACAGCTCTTCAAGGTAGAGTTTGAGAAGCTGCATAATATACCCTCCTGCTACTTTGCCTAAATGGTGAGCAAATAGAAATTTTTCTACCTAAAATGGCAGAAAACACACCATTTTGGAGATGGAAAGGACGGCTAGAGGGGAAATGGAGGAGGCCGTAGTTTTTTTATTAAATTTTTTTCCTTGGTGTTTTTTTTTTCCCATTTGCTAACGATTTAGTCAAAGTAGCTCAAAAGTAAATGTCTTTATAATACATGATATTGTAAAGTAATGTAATGGGAAATTTTGGCGCATGCCCGTTTTGAGTAAAAATTTTAGCTTTTTGAGACATTATTCTGTTTTCGCGTCTTTTCAGCTAGTAAGTCGGGACCAGCGGGAGAGCAGATCTCCTGCATGACATATTTAATTTACACCTGCGGATATTATAGCTGACATCTATGCTAACTGGTGTAGATGTCAGTTTGTGCAGCACTGACAACCCAAGTTGCGCCATATTTATTCAGAGCTGTGGGCTTCTTGGAGTATGTTCACATTCAATTTTTTCTTTTCGTCAGAGGTATGCGTTGGGAGAAGTCTCTTCGTATACCTCCAACGGAAGGCTGTATAGGCATAGAGTGGGATATATCACCTGAACTCCCCGGGCACAGCGTTACTTTAAGCACTAGGCTCGGAAAGCCCCGGACGTTAGCAACGCTCTGACTGGGGATTCTGCTCCTAGGGAAGCCCCTGACAACACTGTCCATAAATGGACACTGACGTTAGGAGCTTTAAGATGCCAAAATCCTAGGCCAGAACACTGGCATTGCACTGGGTGGGGATTCCACTCCTGGAGGGAGCCCCTGACGTCACTGTCCATATATGGATTCTGCTCCTGGAGGATCCCATGATGTTACTGTC